>NW_012105886.1:991336-1014846 GCF_000951045.1 Mandrillus leucophaeus
AAAAAATTAGCTGGGCTTGGTGGCGGGCACCTGTAGTCCCAGCTACTCAGGAGGCTGAGGCAGGAGAATGGCGTGAACCCGCGAGGCAGAGCTTGCAGTGAGCCGAGATCGCGCCACTGCGCTCCAGCCTGGGCGACAGAGCGAGACTCTGTCTCAAAAAAAAAAAAATAAAGTATAGAAAACCAGAACAGTTGTAGGAAGGAGTAAGAGGAGTAAGTAGGAAGATAATAGAGCTATTCAAATATATCAGTATTGCACTAAATGTATATAGATTAAATGCACAAATTAAAAATGTAAGCCCTCAGACTAAATACAAAACCAAACCCAACTATATGCCGCCTGTAGAAATGCAAAATCAATGTATGGATATAGAAAGAATGAAAAGAAAAGGAGAGAAAAATACTGAAAGAAAGCTGGTATAGCTATGCTAATATGAAAGAAGCTTTAAAACAAAAAGTGTTGTTATTAGAGATGAAAATGGACATATAATGACAAAAAAGTCAATTCACTGGGAAGATGTAACAAGTCTAAATTTATAGCTATCTACAAAGAGCTTCAAGTAGATATAGAACCATCCAAGGGAGAAATAGAGAAGTTCATAATCGGACTAAGAGGATTTAACATGTATCTCTCAGGAACCGACAGAACACACAGACAAGAAGTTAGTTAGGATATAGAACCTCTAAACAATATTATTAACTAAATTAACTTAAAAGACAAAGAGAACACAGTGTCCAATAGTGTATTTTTTTACTGTGGTATGATATATATAATATAAAATTAACTATTTTAATGACTTTTACATGTATAGTTACAATGGCCCATAAAGCAAGTAAAGACAAATTCTCAAAAACTTGAAATTATACAGAATTTATTTTCTAACTAGAGTGAAATTAAACTAGAAGTCAAAGCAAATAGAGAACTTGAAAATCTCCAAGTGCTTGGAATTAAGTAATAGACTTCTTATAATTATTATGTTAAAAATAATCACAATAAAAATTAAAAGATATTTTGAACAAAATAAGAAAAATATAACATCCCAAAACTTCAGAAATGCAGGTAAAGAGATAATTAGAAAGAAATACGTCATAAATAAAACATGTAGGAAAAGAAAAAAAGGCCGAAAGTGACCGTGTAATTATTCATATCAGGACATTAAAAACATATCAGCAAATTAACCTCAAAATGGAGGAGAAAAGAAATAATAAAAAGAGGAAAAATTAATTAAATAGAATGCAAATATACAGTAAAGAAATTCAATAAAGCCAAAGTTAGTTCTCTGAAAGACTGACAATTGATAAAGCATAAGTCAGGATGATTAAGAAAAAGACAGGTAGGTACATATCAGGAATGAACAAGAAGATATAATAAAGATATGAAGAATTATCAAGAGGATATTAGAGAAAATTTTATGCCCCAAATTTTGAAATTTCAATGAACAAATTCTAAGGAAATAGTTTATTAAAATTATAAGAAAAGTATAATTGAGGACATTGACTCTGTCACTTAAAACTTTCCCCAAAGAAATTTTCAGGTTCTCATCTCACAAATTATTTGAGTCATTTTATATTACTAAGACTTGTTTTATAGCCCAGAATATGGTCTATTTTGGTAAATGTTCCCTGTGCTTCTTTTTTTATTACCATGGTAAAAAACATAACATTTACCATCTAAATCATTTCTAAGTGTACAGTTCAGTATGTTAAGAAAATTCACATGGTTGTGAAACATATCTCCAGAATTTTTCATCTTGTAAAACGAACTTTATGCCCATCAAACAGCTCTCCATCTCCATCTACCCCAGCTTCTAGTAACAACTATTCTACTTTCTGGTTTTTTACGAATGCCTCATATAAATAGAATCACGCAATATTCGTCTTTTCGTTCTGGCTTATTTCTCTCAGCATAATGTCCTCAGGCTTCAATGATATTTCAGCATGTGTAAGAATTTCCTTCCTTTTTAAAAGCTGAATAATATTCCATATATGTTATAATTGAATATATTAAGTAATATTCCATATATATCACATTGTGTGTGCACATGTGTGTAGATAGATAACACATTTTATTTATGAATTCCTCTCTTCATGGGTACATAGGTTGGTTCTACCTCCTGGCTATTTTGCCTAGTGGTGAAATGAATATGGATGTACAAATATTTCTTTGAAATCGTTCTTTTGATTTTTTGTGATATATAGACAGGAGTGGAATTTCTGAACTGTATGGTAATTCTATTTTTAATATTTGATGAACTACCATATTGCTTTCCATAGGAGCTGTGTGTTTCACATTTTTACCAGCAAGGATTTTAATTTCTTCACGTCCTCACCAACACTTGTTATTTTCTGCCTTTTAAAAAAAATAGTAGCCATCCTAATGAATATGAGGTGATATCTCATCATGGTTTTGATTTGATTTGATTTTTTCCTAATGATTAGATATGTTGAGCATCTTTTCATATGCTTTCTGGCTGTTTGTTTATCACATTTGAAAAAATGTCTATTCAAGTCCTTTGCCCATTTTAAAACTGGGTTATATTTGTTGTTGCATTGAAGGAATTCTTTACATATTTGACATATGATCTTCTTATTAGATACATGGTTTGCACATATTTTCTCCCATTTCGCAGGTTTCCTTTTTACTTTGTTGATTGTGTCCTTTAATGCACAGAAGTTTTTAATTTTGATATAGTCCAGTTGTTCTATTTTCACTTGTGTTGCCTGTGGTTTTGTTGTCATATTCAGGAAATCCATGTTAAACCCAATGTCATGAAGCTTTTTCCTTATATTTTTCTTCTAAGCATTTTATAGTTTTAGGTCTTATGTTTAAGTTTGATCCATTTTGAGTTAAATTTTGTGGATGGTGTACAGTAAGAGCCCAACTTCATTATTTTGCAAGTGGATGTTCAGTTTTCCCAGCATCATTTGTTGAAAAGACTTTTTTTTTTTTTTTTTCCTATTGAATAGTCTTTGCAATCTTGTCAAAATCATTTGGCTATATCTGCAAGGGTTATTTCTGGGTTCTCTGTTCTGTTGGTCTATATGTTTGTTGATCTATATGTTTGTTTTATATGTTTGTTGGTCTATATGTTTGTTGGTCTATATGTTTGTTTTATGGCAATACCACACTATTCTGATTATTGCAGCTTAGGTTTTGAAATTAGAAATTGGGATGCTTCAACTTTGTCCTTCTTTTACAAGATTATTTAGGATAGTTAAGGTCATTGAGATAACGTGTAAATTTTAGGGTGGATTTTTACATTTCTTCAAAAAATGCCACTGGGATTTTGCTAGGGATTGCATTAAATTTGTGGATTACTTTGGTAGTGTTGACTTCTTTTTTTTTTTTGAGACAGAGTCTGGCTCTGTCACCCATGCTGGAGTGCAGTGGCGTGATCTCGGCTCACTGCAAACTCCATCTCCTAGGTTCACGCCATTCTCCTGCCTCAGCCTCCTGAGTAGCTGGGACTACAGGCGCCTGCCACCACGACCGGCTAATTTTTTGTATTTTTAGTAGCGACGGGGTTTCACCGTGTTAGCCAGAATGGCCTCGATCTCCTGACCTCATGATCCACCGGCCTTGCCCTCCCAAAGTGCTGGGATTACAGGCGTGAGCCACCGTGCCTGGCCTAACTTCTTAAAAATAGTAAGTCTTCCAATTCATGAACACAGATGTCTCCATTTATTTGGGTCTTTCATTTTTCAGCAACATTTTGTAGTTTGTAGTGTAAAAGTCTTTTACCTCTTTGGTTAAATTTATTCTTAAGTATCTTGTTCTTTTTGATACTATTGTAAATGGAATTTAAAAAATTCCTTTTAGGTTATACATTGTAAGTATATAGAAAGGAAACTAAATTTTGAGTGATGATTTTATATCCTGCAACATGTAAAATTTGTTTTTTATTTCTAACAATTTTTGTGTGTGGAATCTTTAGAGTTGTCTGTATATAAGATCAGTTGTCTGAGAAACAGAAGTAATTTTCCTTTCTCCTCTCCATTTTGGATGCCTATTATTATTATTATTATTATTATTATTGCCTAATTGCTCTGTCAAAGATTTCCACTACTATGTTGTATAGCAGTGGTGAAAGCAAGATTTTGTTTTCTTGATTCTGATTTTAGAGAAAAAGTTTCCAATCTTTTACCATGAAGTATAATATTACTTGTAAGTTTTTCATATACAGCCTTTTTATGTTAAAGTAGTTCCCCTCTCTCCCTAGTTTGTTGAGTGATATTCCATGTGATTTTGAAAAGAATGTGTTCTGCTGTTGTTAGGAAGCTGTTGTATAAATGTTAATTAGATCAAATTGGTTGATTGCGTTGTTCTGTTCTACTTTATACTAATGGATTTTCTGTCTAGTTTTTCTTTCGGTTATTGACAAAAAGGGTTTATGTTTTTGAAAATAATACTTATTTTGTCTATTTCTCCTTTTCTCTATAAGATTTTGCTTTTGGTATTTTGAAGTTCTGTTATTAAATGTGCAGATATTTAAGATTATTATGTTCTCATATTGAATTTACCTCTTCATCATTTTGAAATGACCCTCTTGAATCTATGGTAACATTATTTGCTCTGAAATCCATATTGTCTGATATTAATGTAGATATGCTTTCTTTCTTTTGATTAGTGTTAACACAGAATATATTCTTTCTGTCTTTTCTCTTTTAACATATTTATACCTTTATATTTGAAATGAGTTTCTTGTTGTTAGCTCATAGTTGAGTCTTCTTTCTTATTGAATCTGACAATCTCTGCCTTTTAATTATGAGCATTAAACTATTTACATTTAATATGATTATGATATAGTTGGCCTGCCCAAGAAAATCTATTTTCTATTTTTCTTATCTATTCTTTGTTTCCTTTCTCTTTCTTTTTTTGTATTACATGAGTCCGTTTCTGATTCAATTTTATCTCCTTTGTTGACTTGTTACTATAACTATTAACTATTCATTTTGCTATATTATTTTAGCAGTTGCTTTAATGGTATTATATCACTTTGTGCGTAGCATTTTATGTAATATTTACCCTTGAAATGAAAATATGAATTCTTGACTTATCAATGTAATTTACCACATTAACAGAATATCAGAGAAATCATGTGATATTCTTCATAGGTACAGAAAATTCAACACCAATTCATATTGAATTCTTAGCATAAAATCAACAGAATGTACTTTCTTAATATGATATAGAATAGCTATGAAAAATATGAAGTATTTATCATTTTAAATATGTAATGATTAATGCTTTCCTTCTGAAATTGGGAATGAGACAAGGAAGCTGGCTGTCATCAGTCCTGTTCTACATGGTACTGGAGTCCTTCCAGCACAAAAAGCAACATACAGAAATAGAAGATACAAAGTTCATAAGGAGAAATAATATTCTCATTATTTATAGGCAACATAATTATGTTCGTAGAAAATCCTAAAATATTTATATAATTTATTAGAATTAAAAAATGAATTTAGCAAGACTATTCAATACAACATTAATGCACCAACATATATTTTTAAGTGCCTGAAAAAAGTTATAAAATTAAAAATACAACATTAAAATATCATCAAAATATTAAGCTCCTTTTAATGAAGCTGAGAAAATGTTTACTTGTCCACTACACAAAACATTGCAAAATATTGGCAAAAATTAAAGATGATCTCAATAAATAAAAGTTTATGTTAGTTCTTTACAAATTTATCTATAGAGTCAATACAATCTTAACAAAGAGTTGAGCACATTATCTTGTGGGTATGGGAAAATTGATTCCAATATTTATATCAAAACATGAGGGGCCAAGAATATCTAAGATAATCTTGAAGCAGAAGCAGGTAGAAAGACATACTCTATCAAACAACAAGCCATATTATAAAGCTAGAGCTACTAAGGTAGTGTGGTATTGGTGTGTGCCTAGACTAAAAGAGTCAAGAAATAGAACTATGCCTATATGGATATTTGATTTCTGTTAAAAGTAGCACTTTGGCGCAATGGGGGAAATGAGGCCTTTTCTCAATGACTGTCCAATGTCAACTGCATATCCTCGTAATGAAATTGGGCTTCTACCTCACATGTACTTGAAAATCAAGTTTATGTTGATTGTGGGTCTAAATATGAAAGTCAAAACAATAACATCTAGGAGATCATATAGAATATCTTCATGACTTTGGGTGGGGAAAGATTTCTGGAACAATATGCAAAAATTGCTATCTAGGAAATGACAGATAGATTGGGTTACATTAAATTAAGAACTTGTTCTTATCCAAACATAGTGTAAAGAGAATAAAAATGTAAGCCGGAGTAGAAGAAGATATTTTCGACACATGTAACCAACAAAAGATTGATAACCAGACTATATTAAGAGCTCCTATATATCAATGTTAAAAGCACAGACATCCCAATAGAAAAATGGGCAAATGAGTTAGGCCCTTCACAAAAAAAGAAACTGCAAATGCCCAAGAACGTAAGACAAAGTGACCACCATTAGTAATTGGAGAAGTGCAAGTTTAAAACACTACTACATGCCTACCAGAATGGAACTTCTGTAACAACCACCACAAACAAAGCAAAATACTAACCATGCCAACAATAGAGTTGATTTGTTTATTCATACCCTACTTATAAGAGTATTTTGGAAAAAATTCTTAGGCATGACACACTCCAGTTGTGCTTACCCTACTATCTATCCAATGCACTCCCAGGTATGTATCGATTGAAATGTGAACACATTACACCAAAAGATATGTACAAATATGCCCCCAGCATTATTATTTATAAAAGTCACAGATTTGTCCAACAATAATAGAATAAGTAATATATATATATACACACATACACACACTATACAGTTGCAAAAAACAGAATAAATTCAGACACAAAATAATGCAGTGTTATTTCATTTAACAAATGTTCAAAACAAGTGAAATTAATCTATTGTGTTAGAAGTTAGGGTCATCACTTTTGGGGAGTAAGGCAAATCTGTGTTTGAGAGGGGATATATTAGTTTTTTATTGCCATTATTACAAATTATTACAAATGCAGTAGCTTCATACAGCACAACTTTTTTATCTTATGATGCTATAGACTGGAAGTCCATGAAAAATCTCATGGGCTAAGATGAAGCTGTCAGCAGGGTGCATTCCTTTTTGGAAGCTCTTAAGGAGAACCTGTTTCCTTGCTTTTTCCACCTTCTGGAGATTGTCCAATTTTGCTGGCTCATGACCCCTTCCTCCATTTTCAAAGCCAGCAACGCTGGGCTTCAGACCTTCTCATGCTACTATCTATCTGGTTCTCACTTCTCTATTCACATCTTTCTTTTCCACTTTCAAAGATCCTTGTTAAAAGGATCTCACCCATTGGACTCACCCAGTTAACCCAGATTAATGGCCCTATTTTAAAGTCAGCTGATTAACAACTTTAATTTGATCCTCAAACTGAATTCCCCTTTGTCATATGTCATGTGTCATGTGTCAACATAACATATTCACATGTCCTGGGGATTAAGATGTGGACATCTTGGGGGGCCCATTATTCTGCCTGCCATAAGAAGCATGAGGGGACTTCTCTTTTCCTTTTCTTTCTTTATCTTATTTTTTTCTTTAAAATGATAGGAATCAGAAATTACTTATGTCACTCGACTTTTTTTCCGTACTGAACCTGGGTAACCTTATACTTTTTATTTTTTCTAGGAAATACAAGTTTGGGGACTAAAGTAGATATGAGAAATGTGTTCTGTGTCCTGTTCTGTGTCAGAGATGGAAAATGGTGACACTTCCTATTCTGCCACAAATGTGTTGATGCTGTTTGAGTGTGGCAATGAAGCAGAAACACCATACTCAATTTCCTTTTGGAAATATCAAGGAGAATCCATCTAGCTTCCAAGTTGCATTGCAAGCTGAGAACCTCCTTCTCCCCAAATGTGTCCAGAAAGAGTTCTTTTGTTTCTTGCCCATAAACATGCCCAGTGACTTGATTTCCTAAGATTCTGTAATATAATGTTGACTCCTAATTTTGTTTTAATCATTTTAGTTACATATCAGCTCAAAAGCCAAATTAACTCTGTTCTTATTTTAGTTGCGAAAACAAATTCCAGCACAAGCAGCCATCCAGGAATGTCTTTGCCACTTTGTCTTTTGGCACAAATTCTTCCTGAGATGATTTGGGGAAGGTACTCTGTAATTTCAGCATGTCAAGCACACATCTATGTGTTACAAAGATGTGGCACATACAACAAATAGAAAAAAAAGCAGATTAAATTATTAGGACATGTGCATATTGAGTGTATTCTTTCTCTCAAGTGTGTGTAGATTTTCCTCCTAACGGTTCTTGGGGAGAAGATTTGCAAGTAAATTTTGGATTGACAAGTTTTTTTCTTCCTTGGCTAACCTTTCCTTCTCACTACATCATTTTACTTCCCTTCCAGTGAGATTTTAGTCTTGGACTTAATTAAACAGATTGTTGTAGGGGGCTATTTCCAACCATATCTGGGAACCTCTGAGTTCAATTCACTTCTCCTCTCTCTCTTTGTGTGGCCTTAAGCTCATTCCAGGCATGAACTTTGTTTCTTACCCTATCTCCTCCCTCCAAGATGCTATGGGATGACTCCTGTGCTGAGTGATTGTGCAATTCTTTAGTCTGTTTTTCCTCTGCAGCCACAAGGTGAGCAGATTGGTTGGAGCTTGCATTCACTGATGGAACTTAGCTATGTTTTGCCCAAATAGCAAGATGGGGAAACAGGGAGAACTTGCCAGCAGCGCTGTTACAAATAGTTTCTAAAAAACAGAAAACATAATATATTACATTTAGAATGCTATACTCTGTACCTAGTGGCATCTACGATCTCTTCACAGTTAGTTCTTCTGTATCATGAAAGTATGCGAGCTGACGCTAGTGCTTCTTTGGGTGGTGTTTGAAAACCTAGTGGTCTCTTTTAAAATCAGGAATCTGGATCAATGAACCTCAGACTTTATTGTTAGATAAAGCAAAGATCAAATAATAGTGTGATAGAACACTAGCTCTAACATTTTATGAGTTTAATTGTCACCTAGAGAGCTTGTTAAAAAAAAGATCATTATTATTTTTTGAGACAGGGTCTCACTCTGTCACCCAGGCTGGAGTTCAGTGGCATGATTGTGGCTCACTGCAGCCTTGACCTCCAGGGCTCAAGCAATCCTCTCATCTCAGCCTCCCAGATAGCTGGGACTACAGGCATGTGACACCACACCCGGCTAATTTTTTGTAGGGATGGGGTTTCACCACGTCGGCCAGGCTGGTCTCGAACTCTTGGATGCAAGTGATCCACCCACCTCGGCCTCCCAAAATTCTGGGATTACAAGTGTGAGCCACTATGCCTGGCCAAAATGCAGATTATCGATCATTGGTTTCTACCTTCAGAGGTTGTTATTCAGGTCCCAACTGCCCATTTGTGTACCACACTTTGAATCATACTGGGATTGGATATACCAGTCGCAGATATGCATAAATTCCAGGTGAAATTGTCATGCTGTCATAGAGATAGGCTCTCATTTCTTGGAGGCTCTTACAAATTCCTGTGGGGATCTGTGATTCTGTTAAGGGGCAAGAATAATGCCTGACACACAGCAGGTGACCAATACATGCGTGGAGAGCAAATCCTCAGCAGGGAGTGAAGATATGAAACAAAAGAACAAGGCAATAAGTTTTCCATTAACTTATAAATGGAAGAGAAGGAGTTTTCCATTAACTGATAAATATTGAAACTAGCCTTCAGAATGAAGCTATAATTCCAGTTTCATAGTCCCAAGTTAAAGAAAGAAAGTAGCCAGATTCAGGGAACCTATGCAGTGAGAAATGGAAACTGGATTTAGGATAAAGTGCATGAGAGATCCGACCTTCTTTCCAGAGTTAAACTGGAGTGGAACCATTTGTAGCTCAGATGTGTCAGTATATAGATGCTAGTCTTCACTTCTTCACCATCTCAGAGTCTCCACTGCGTTGAATGTATTAATGCTCCACTCCAGAGCTTATGTGTCAATTGGACAGTAGTTGTAGTGGCAAACTAAATACCTTGACCAATACTTCTGATTGGAACAACAAAAAATGTCACATGAAATATAAACAATACTTACTTTTTGTGTTTCACAAAGATGGCATGAAACAAAGAAATATTAAAAGGCCAAATAGAAAGGAGGGTAGGAAATATGACAGGTAAATTAGCACCAATGTTTGCTTGTGCACTGGGGTCTCTGGTGAGTCCTAATGACATTGATTCTACTGCAGTGATGAAAGGGGGCATGAGAAGGTGGAATAAGACATGTCCTCCACAAGGTAGGGAGTCTGATGGGGTTCCTCATATAAATGTAGAATCCCCAGGGATCGCATTAGGAGTATAAAGGTGAAACAATGCAGAAGAATATAGCAAGGACAAAAATTTGCCTTCATTGCTGTTTGAAGGGGGAACATGGGAAATAAACTAACACCTAGCGTTTGAGGTCAGAATTCATGCTACCTATATAATCCAAAAAATGTTCAAATAGGGAATTGAATTGAAAATGGTTCTGGGTTATTTAGAAGCTGGGTTTCTTTCCTCCTTTCTCTGAAGACAAACAACTGTAACCCGTGCCTAAAAATTCCCAAAGATAAAGTTAAAAAATACTAAGTTCAGTCAAAAATAATAAAATATACAAGGAAGCAAGGCAATATGAATAATGGCTAGTGGAAACAGTGAAAGCAGAATCAGACTTGTAAAATCTTCAGTTATTGAAATTATCAGACATATAATTTAAAATAACTATGATCAATATATATTTAAACATAAAAGAAAAGCTTCAAAGTATGAGAATGAAACAAGAAACCATAAAGATTGACCAAAGTTCTTCAAATGAAAAGGTCAAATTGAATTTTTAAAAGAGAAAAATAGAATAATTGAAATAACTCAGCGGATAGGTTAAAGAGCAAGGTAGACAGAACTAAACAGAGATTTAGTGAACTGGAAGAGATATCTACAACAATAGCAATAACAACAAACTGAGAATACAGACCAGAGAGACAAAGACCTGAGTATATAAGAGAGGTTAAGCGATATGGAAGATGGAGTTAGAAGATTTAGCATAGGTCAGATCAGAGATTCAGATAGTAATTACAGGAAGAATGGAAAATAGTATATCAAGTACACAATTATTGAAAGTTTTCTGAATTACTTATCCTTAGAATCAAACCACCCAATACACATCAAGTAAGATAAAAATAAATCCACACCTAGGTTTTAAAAAATGCAAAACATCAAAGACAAAGAGTCTTAAAAACAGCCAGCGAAAAATGACACATTGCCTGCAAAAGATGGTGTTTAGACATTTTGGGAGCAACAATAAAATATAGTGGAATAATATAGCATATGTACTGAAAGAAAACAACTCAATTTGGATATTATGTAAAGAAAACCTTTATTTATTGATAATCTTTAGGAATAAAGTCTAAATAAGAACATTTTAAAACAAATAAACAAACATCCTCATCAAAAGTTATTCCAAAGAATAAACTTCAGGTAAAAGGAAAATGATCCTAGATGGAAGTTTGGGGTACAGGAATGAATCGTAAGCAAAGAACCCTGTAAATAGGTGGACAAAACTAAGCAAACACTGCCTGTATTTAAAAAAAACAAAAATGTCTTATTTGTTTTTTCTTTTTATGAAATAAAATATAACTAAAATAATTAAGAATTGGATAAAGGATCCAAATTAAAATATTCTAGGTTTTTGAAATTCTTGGGGCAAAGGTAACAATATTAACCAACTTTGGACTTTGGTAATTTACATCTGCATGTTAAAATGGCTAGGTTGCTGGGCACAATGGTTTTAGCCTATAGTCCCCAGCTACTAGGGAGGCCAAGGTGGGAGGATCACTTGAGGGCGGGAGTTAGAGATCAGCCTGGGCAACATAGTGAGACCCCCATATGTTAAAAAAAAAAAAAAAAAAAAAGTGGCTAGGATAACCACAGACAGAGAAAATGTAGAACATATAGCATAAACCTTCCAAACAATAAGGAAAACAGAATGAGAAATAAAAGACTTAATCTAAAAGAAAGGAAGTAAAGAAAATTTAAAAAGAGGAACAGACAATAACAGGGGAATAGAAAATAGAATATAGGGCGGGCGTGGTGGCTCACACCTGTAATCCCAGCACTTTCAGAAGCCGAGGTGGGTGGATCACCTGAGGTCAGGAGTTCAAGACCAGCCTGGCCAACATGGTGAAACCCCGTCTCTACTTAAAATACAAAAATTAGCAGGGCGTGGTGTTGGGCGCCTGTAGTTCCAGCTACTCGGGAGGCTGAGGCAGGAGAATTTCTTGAACCCGGAAGGTGGAGGTTGCAGCAGTGAGGTGAGATAGTGCCAGCCTGGGTGACAGAGCAAGACTGTCTTTTAAAAAAAGAAAAAAGAAAAGAAAAGAAAATAGAATACAATATTGTTGAAATTAACCTAAATATTAAAGTAAACATTATAAATGCAAGTAACCTGAACTCTTCCATTAAAAAACAATGGTTCCAGACTGGATTAAAAAACTAACTAAATTATCTTTATAAATTAAAACATAAGCACACAGAAATATTGAAAGACAAAGGATAGAAAAGGATACCCCATGCAAATTCTAATCAAAACAAATCTGAGATTTCTATGTTAATTTTGGATGAAAGCATTATTAAAGAGAGTCATCACACAATGATAAAAATCCAGATCACTAGGAAAACATTACAACTCTAAGAAGTAACATATCTTTTCAATTCACACAACAAAATGGGCAGGACTAATAGATAAACCTACCATAGTGTTTGGGTTTTACCATACTTCTTTTAGTAACACATAGAACAGGGAGAGAAAATATTAATAAGGCTACAAAGATTTAAACAACAGAATTGACAAATGTGATTTAATGGACATATGTAGAACGTTACAGCCAACAACATCAGAACACACATTCTTTCAAGGACCCATGAAACATGTATGGTCATCTACTCTGTACTGAGCCCTACAGCAGGTCTCAGCCAATCTCAAAGGGTCATAGCTACCCAGACCACACCCTTTGACCACAGTGCAGTTACATTATACAACAATAGCATAGACTAACTAGAAAAAACCTATATGTTTGAAAATTAAGACAAATACATTCAGGTAAGTCATGTATCAAAGGAGAAATCACAAGATATTTAGAATTGCAGGATAGTAGTAGTTTATGTATCAAAACATAAACTATACCTCCATAAACATATGGGGGTATAGTTAATACCTATATGGGGTAATATAATACCTATACAGAAAGCTGTAGACTTATGTACTTCTATCAGAAAATAAGAAAAGCTCAAAATTAATTAACTCAGTATTCAATTTTAGGAGTTAGAAGAGCAGAACAGTATAAAGTCAAACAAAATTGAAGGAAAAAATAATGAAGAAAGAATAAAAGTACAAATGAGTAGACTGGAAAATAAATATGCAATAGAGAAAATCAACAAAGCCAAAAGTTGATCATTTGGAAGCACTAACAATAAATCTCTGGAAGAATTAATTAACAAAAGAGAAAATAAGATAAATGAGGATCAGAAGAGAGGACATAATTACAAATGCTGAGGAGATAAAAAGATGACTCTAGTTGGGATAGCCCTGGTGAGATTTTGGACATATAAAGGCAGGCACTGGCTGTACAACTTCCTTCAAAGCTGGCTCAGTGTTTAACTGTCATTGTGTTAAATGCAACATCCTAAGTGCAGGGCAGGTGCTGAGCCGGTATCCCAAGTGCTGCAGGGGAAGTCCTGAGAGAACCCAGAGGGGAAAGAGTAGCCAAGCGTGGATGGGTTATCCAAAAATCCAGAAGACCTGCAGTAGGACTTGAAACTTTCCGTGACACAAATTCATTGAGAGGTTGCTGAGGTGTCCAAATAGGAATGTGCAAAAGGTAAAGTGATGAGCCTGGAAAGTCGAGTAAACGGGAGAACGAACAGAGACTCTTCTCCTCCACGGGAATGGGGTATAATGGGCGGAGCATAGAAGGAGGAAAGGGTGAAAAGAATGGTTAAAAGGCTGAAATATGGACCACTGTCTAGAGCTTGGGAAACTTAACCCTTCACACTGTCTCTGTCCTGGGATCTTGGCTCTGAGCTACTTCTGCTGGGCACCTGACTGATTTCCTGGTATGTCTTCTTGGGCAGCCAGCAATTTAGTGTTAATACTCACAATGGATCCTCTGAATCTGGGAACATAAATAGCTATTCTTACATCCAATGGCGTATGAAAACCTGAATGACTGACCTCTGCTCCCTTTTAACTCCTTAAACGAATTCTTTAACTGTCTTTATTTCCTTTCTTTATTACTCTTAATTCTTACATCAGTTTTTCTCCTTTCCCTTCCCATGCCTTCTTCTCTCGTCCTTCTTGCCTCACACTCCCTTCTTTCCCTTATACCCCAAACATTGCTTAAGTTCTTGATATAGTCTAGACCAAGGATCAGTAGGTTCCTTCTGCAAAAAGCCAGGTGGTAAATATTTTAGGCTTTGTGGGCAGTCCGTTTTCTGTTGCAGCTACTCAACTTGGAGCTGTGGTGTGAAAACCACCATAGGTAAATAAATGGGTGCATCTGTGTTCCACTAAAATTTGTGGACACTGAATTTCATATCATTTTTTTGGTTATAAAACATTATTATTTCTCTGATTCTTTCAACCATTTAAAATTGTAAAAGCCATTCTTAGCTTGTGGGCCATAAAAACAGGCAGTGGGCCCAGGGACCATCAATTACTGACCCCTGGTGTAGAAAACACAGAGTTTAAACGACAGCCCCACCTTCCTGCATCTCTGCCCCTAAGTGTGTGACTGACACAGGACAGCATGAGCTACAGACAGAAGAAGTGGCAGGAGTAGTAATGAATAAGGGGAGACTGCCCCTGGGGGAGGTAGCATTTTTACTGCCACTTGAAGGATTGGGTGGGTTTCAGATGCTTGCATTAATATGACATCCCTGCTGAGTGACTCCCAATTCTCATTTCTTTTTCTAACTCAGAACCTGAGTTACAGCACTTGCCTCCTGACTTTAAAAGATGCTGGATTTTCTCAGCAACTGTAGATTCCACTGCAACCCAGCTTCCTCCCGCTCAGATGATCTTCTTCACCTGTGATTTGGAGCCCATGCTCTAGTCTGTAGAACAGGGTGAGGGACTTGTGTGGGCTGGCTGTGCTGTTGGAGGTATAAGCTCAGAAATCTAGCTGACTTCTGAACTCAAAAAAACTTGGCTAAGGCAGACAGTTTTCACAGCCAGGTTCCATGAGTAGAAAGAGTAAATTCCTGCTTCAAGCTTCTTGTCAAAACCTAGTCTAAGGAATCCAGTTAAATGGTCCTTTTAAATGTGCCAGTGTCCCTTTCATTCAACATGACCCAGCTAGGTTGTCAAAAAGTGGGCTTTGCCTTTTCAGCATCAGTTTTTCCATTTCTTTTCTTCCCTCTTTCCTTTCTGTTTTTCTTCCAAGATGTAGCAAAAGGCCAAGGTACTGAAATATGACTTGATTGTACAAAACAAACTAAAATTTGCCTTGGGGTGATATACGGATTTTTCATTTATTTCTGTTAACATCTTCCAGACCTTGAGTGTGTATATAAAGGATCGGAGCCCTAATTTATCACGGTGATCATAAAGAGTTGCTGTGGCTTTTGTCTTTGAAATTCTGATGATTGGATGGCATTGTTACTCAGAGTTCGGGCCTGAGGGCTGGGGAAGCCCTGTACAGAACCCTGGATCAGGCTGACATTTTTTATGACACGAGAGCAGGTCTTCACTTCATCTCCCAACACTGTCACGGAGTTAAAAAAAAAAATCCCACACTGATCTTGAACTTTAAAAACAGGAGTAAGATTCCAGTTTGAGTATTTGCTAACTTATGACTTGGGAAAATCCCTTAACCTCTTAGAAAGTCAGTTATACTTACCTATTTTTTTTTAAATGGAGGCAATTAATAATTTTTTATTCATGGAGTTGCCAAGAAGGCACAGTGAGATAACAGGTAGGAAAATGCTTTGCAAAGTATGAAATGAGAGAGCCTTTCTAGAGTGGTCTCCAGATCACCCAAGACTCTTCTTCTGAGCTCCCAAAGACCTTATCTGAGAAGGTGATGAAGGTCAAAGAAGAAAGATCCTCTCAATTCTTTGGTCTGGTGTGAAACTCTGTGCTCTTGTCTCCCAGAGGATTTTTTTTCTTAGTCCATAAGTCTCTCCTTTCCCCAGGTTCTGATTTACAAATTACAAATCTGATTTGTAAGTTATTGCTTACAAATTCCTGTATTGTTTCCCTTACAGGTACTATCAGGTCATTCTGAAGCCCCTTGCTGTTCCCCTGTGGTTGTGGAATTTTTTCATTTCAAACAGGCCATGGTCCTGTTTTCAAGGTTTGCTCTCCTTCACAGAAGGCCTACAACCCCAGCCTCTTGGTGGAAAAGGATTGTACCTCTGAATTGCACCCTGTGGTACATAATCATGTAGTTGCTTTTGCTGTTATGCAAGCATTTCTTGGGTGCATGTGTGAAATGTGTGTGTTTGTGTGTTATGAGTGTGTGTAGGGACTATAAATACTTTGGAAAGTGCATTTATGCATTACTCAGTGCCTAGGCAGTTGTGGATCCACAGTTGATGATTAATCAACACATAGTTGTTTATTAAAACTAAGGCCATATAGATTGCCTGAATGTGAGGTTCTCTCCAAGTCTCTGAAAGCCTCCCAGGTTCAATGGAAACTCTGAAGTTCTTCCAGATGAGGCTGGTTTGCAGGAGCCCTAGTATATTTAAGTTGCTGTTTGGCCCTTTCCACCACTACCTGGACAATATACTCAGTGTCCAAGTGAAATCAAGCCCAAATGAAGGCTTCCAGAGTGGTCCCGGTTCCCATCCAAGAGATGATCAGAGATTCCCAACTTCATATATTTTGATAGACACTGGTGTCCTTCAGGACCCCTCAGATTAGGTGCTGTTGATGAATAATTTTGTGTGTTGATTTGAACAGGTCCTCTCTACAGGCAGAGGAGGGCTTTTTACCTGTTTTAGCTACTGAAATAATATTAAACCTCCCTCAGGGTGTGATGTACTTAGCTACCAGGGTGAGGAGAAATGGGTAGACAAATGTTGGATTATCTTCTCCAAGAGAACATTCTGATTTTGGCTGTTCTCCCTGGAGTCATGTGTCTTAGAGCCAACTCATGCTACTGAGGCAGAATATCTAGGAGCAGTGGAGAACATTTGTCTCTCCTCCTGAAGAAGCTAAGAACATCTGGGTTATTCAGTGGCTGTCTTGGAAAGTGGCTCATTTCCTGTTTAACACTCATGATTGCTTTTGCCGTTATGTCTATGAAGTCTGTTTAATCTAGTTTGCTTCTCCATCCTGGCTCAGTATCAGAATCACCTGGGTAAACCATTTTTTCCCCCTGAGAGAGAAATTTCAGGGTTCTATACCCCAAAGATCTGACTTAATTGATTTAGGATAGTCTGGGCTCTGATTGTATTTTAGAAAATCTCCCCAGATGATTTTAAGTTTCAGCTAGGACTCAGAAGCATTGCTCAAGACCAAGGGCCAGCAAACATCATCTGTAATGGGCCTGATAGTAAATATTTCAGGTTTTGCAGGCCACATTTCCCTGTCATAATTATTCAGCTCTGCCATTGTGGTTCAAAGTAGCCATTGATGGATGTGGCTGTATTCCAATAAAACTTTATCAAAACAAGTGGTGGGCTGAATTTGGCCTGTAGGCTGTAGTTTGCTGACTTCTGCCCTAGAGTCTAGACTATTACCTTTATGAAGGCAAGGTCCTGTGCTTACAAAATCCAACCCTGGGTCCCCAGTGTAGTGGTCAGGCATGAAATAGACACTCCAAAAATACTTACTAAATTAAGTTGAATTCAATGAGTTTCTCATGGAATAGTATCTGAGAAGGAGATAGAGTGGCTAGTCTTGGGAGTTTATAGCATTTTGGGTGAAAATTGTTTATGGCTTAAAAGTTTGGGGCAATTCATGTAAAAGCTTGTTTAATTTTGTTTAACTTTCTAATGAAAGTTTTCAAAATGTATTCATATTAAGGAATGTGTGTATGTGTGTGTGTCTGAGAGAGAGGGGGATGAGGTTTTCTATAAATTTTATATGTCTGTGCCTATAAAAATATTTGCAACAAATAAGATTCCTGTAATTAGTCAACCAACCAGTCGGTTTATGAAAAATTTGTTGTCAGTTGCCAGAATTATTCAGCCCATTAAGTCAAACCTATGCCTTGGTAACCCCATGCTCACAAAAATCTCTGTGCTTAAATGTTCAGAATAAACCAGTCAGAAGCCATAAGTGTTGGTGCTTTAAGTGTCACCTTGGTGGTCATAAGAAGCATGTGTTAGCAAACGAAAGCCCAATGGGAATTAGCAAGCCACTGGACAGGAAGGGGAATTCACAGTCATTGCGTCATGGCCTTAGAGATGACCAAATGCCCATGGGAATGAGAGCACAGAGACAATCACCATATAGTAGTTTTTTTTTTCTTTTTTTTAAATAATAGGATACATGGGAAATTCCTACAAATAAGTCACTCTTCCATACAGATGTGTAGAAAACTAGTCTAGGCATCTATTTTCTCTTCTCCTCTTTGGTCAAATGCACCAGTCTTATTTTTGACCTATGTCTATTCATCAACACAGAAATGTCTCTTTTTTGTTTTTTCCCTAGAGGCAGGTCTTGCTATTTTGCCCAAGCTAGGTTCAAACTCCTGGGCTCAAGGGATCCTCCCACCACAGCCTCACAAGTAGCTGGATCTACAGGTTCACACAACTGAGCCTGGCTAGAACACAGAGACATCTTTTATAAGAACTGCTCTTCTCCCAGGTTAGGAGATTGGGATTCCTAAATTCAGATGTCCTAGATGTGGAAATGGCATTGTGTGTGAAAGGTTGTGTGACACCAGCATTGTGAGCCTTAGGTAGTTTTTGGAAGAAGTAAATGATACCCAGTGACATCAGCTCACCAGGACTGCCTTCTGAAACCTGGACAATGATCTAAAACCCTTCCTTGATTTGGCTGGAGACTTTACACATGTGATGATCTGAGGGCTTAAATGGATTCTGGAAAGAGTTCCCTGCTATGGAGTCCTTGTGTGGGCACAATGTAAAGAGGAGAAGGGTGTCGCAAGGAAGTCATGTTTATGAGCACTGGGTCACTGTGCGTTATATGATGGTGGTGATCTGTTATTAGTGAAGAGCTTATTGGAATGAAAGGAAGCCTATCTATGGCATAGCAGCAGGGAGAGGAATTTCAAGTCTTGATGGAATTTAAAATGCTTGGGAAAATCGAGATTGTTTTGCTTTCTCCATATGTGACTTTTAAATTGAATTTCTTTTAGGCAGTATGTGATTGTTTTACCCAGGACAGAACATGGAGGGGTATGTGTGTTTAGGCTTCCGACACTTCTTTGTATGATTGCTAATGTGAGTCCCTTGGGAAATCTACTCTTCCAGCATGAGTCCTGTACTGTCTTTTCCCTCCTCCTCCCACCCCTTTTCCTTGCTGCACAGGTAGCAACCCTCCTGCTATTAGCAAGATGTCTATTACAGTGTCATTAAAAAAGCCATAGTCAGTGCGAGGAATGACTCATGTCATGGAGGACTTAATAATTCACTGTAATAAAAGTATAAAGTTTTATGATAAACCACTCTCAGGGGAGTTAAATATAATCCTTAGCGGGTCACACACTGACTACAAAGCTTACATTTGTAATGGTAATTTGAATTTACTACATCGCCTTTAGTTTTTAAGCGTTTGTGTGTCATTAGACCTTATAAATTGATTTATGTGTTTCAACTCCAGTATAATTCTGCATAAAGCTACAATAAATTTTATGGATTGGAGATATGGCATCTAAAACATTTTAATACAATTATTATTCTAAATTCACTTAAATGGCATTGATGAAAAGCGGCAGCAAAGATGCCAACATTTCAGAACTTTTATGAGTTGGATGGGGTGGGAGTGGCAGCTGCTGGTGAGGGTGTTGCTGGGTGACATTCCCCACCTCCCCCTCCTCAGTTTGTCAGCAAACAGGGACCTCTGGGGCCGCTCTTGAAAGGGTGCCCACTGCCATGAGGAGGCCTGCTGTGTGGGGACATCAAAGCTTTGGGTGATGTGCTGATGATGAGTTTGCAGGAGAAAGGAGCAGGCTGCGTCCCTCAGAAGGGACTTTTCTATTACTTGCGGAACTAGACAGAATTCTTTGTCTTTCCAAAGAGACACAAGGAAACTAGACCAAGCCAGCATCTTTCCCAATAGGAAATGAGAACGGATCACCCATTCCTTAATTTATTTTTCCCTTACATTTCTAGAGGGAAGACATTTTTTTACAAAAGAAAAAAAAAATTAAAAGAAAAGAAAAACTTCTTGGAAAGTGAAATTGGAGGCTGCCGGACCATCTTGTGGGTGCGTTTGGCTGCCCTGGCTCCTGGCCTCCCAGGCCTTTGGTCTCGCCGCCTGTACTTTTGAGGAATTTGTCTCAACCACATTCTCTCTTTCCCTTCATTATCAGAAAAATAAAGGTCAAATAAACTGGATTATGAAACATGAAAACCAAAACTCACAAAAACAAAAAACCTCATTTATTTCTTGGGCTTGGACCCAAACGACACAAACACAAATACAAATGCCAGCTCTTGAAAGAAAAGGAGGGAACCATCCCTCTCCCTCCCCTACTCCAAGTTTCCCTATTAACTGTTCACTTTTTCTCATTGGTATCATTTCGACTAGCCAGCTAGGAGTGAGTTGTGATTAATTACGTTTTCTTTCTGACTTTGCAGATTTGAAGGAGATTGCTCACTGGCTCTTGTCCTGTGAAAACTTTGTTTACATTTGGCTGTATGCTTTTAAGTCCCTGAAAGCAGCACTGAATTTGGCTAACAATACTTGATAAACTATACCATCTGTTTTGGGGCTTTAAATAATCACCCGGATATATATATATATATATATATATGTATTTTTTTTTTATTTGAATGCCACTTCCCCCAAAGCTGGTTTAATTTCACTGCAGTTCTTCAAAACCCCTTTTGTCTAATCCTGTGTGTAGTCTTTCCCATAACGAGCCTTAGCAGTCTGGCCCTCTCTGACGGGCAGTTCTCATTGTGTTCCCCGTAGCACTTGCATGTTAGCAAAGCTTTATCCCCTGACTGAAGGCAGCTTTTTTTTTTTTTTTTTTTTTTTGTTAGGAAAACACCAAGGTAAATCTCCAGGGGCCCTCAGGACTCAGTGGGTGTGTCACCGTTAAATGACCCAGCCAGCTGGACAGGTTGAGGTACAATTTACTGGAAATATATTAAAAGTGTCTTGGGAAATGATTCTTAGAAACGTTCCCACTGCTGGTGTGATGCAGATTAGAATCCCAGTGTGCAACTGAGAAAAATTAAATTGTAACAAGAAGCCCCTGATGGCACAATGATGGCTTGTGGGAAGGAGGGTTGAATTCAAGAACTAAAGGGAGAAAATTCAGCCTCTGGCAACTTTCTTCCTAGGTCCAAGCCAGGTCTGCACAGAGCAGGGGACTGGACAGGTTGGGGCATCTTCCCTTGACAAGTGAGATCAGCGTGCATTTTCCAGGCAGGTGATGTGTCAAACTCTGCATTCTGCTCTCTCTTCACCCTGCCCCTTAGTGACATCCCAAGGGAACCAGAGCTAGCTGCTTTATGCCGCTTTATGCATAGACAAATTTGGCAGCTACTAGTATGTTGTGGTTTGTGCAGGAGAAACTTTCTGCCTAGCATGATCACCATTCAACCTGCTATTTCCCTCAAAGCAGGGACTCTCCAGGAACCTCTATTTGAAATGCAAATGTCCAGAGAAAAGTAGACATTTATCAGTCATTAAGTGAGTATCATCAGAACTTATCCAACTGAATAATCAGGACCCTAAGAGAGTGGGACACAGGACAGAGTAAAAAGAATTTCTTTGGAATTGCTTAAGGCAGGCAAGCCAGATTGGGGCACCATAAAGACGCCTGGGCTCATGATGAAAGGTCCAGAAGGCTGGGGTGGGGGAAGCAAAAAGAATGGGGAAAAGTACTTTAGAAAAAAAAAGGTACAAGGGCATCAAGGTGAATTTGACCAATCTCAGACTTTGCCTTAGAGTTGTCCTTCAGGTAACATGAGGAATTCTATAAAACTTGTTCTTAGCGTTTTGTCCTAGAAATCTCATCTAGCATCTCTGAAATTTTTTTTGGCTCATTGGCAGTTGGCCTTGAGTACATTAAACTATAAATTTAAAAAACAAATTAAACTTATATGACAAATAGAAAAGTAAGCAAAGGAATTTTATATGTGCCCCTTTGGTCATTTTCATGATCTGCCTGGCACATAGTAGATGGTCAATACATGTTTATTCAAGATGAATTGAATGTGTACAACAGGCATTAATGTAATTCCTACTTTATGGGTAAGGAAATTGAGTCTCAGAGGGGTTAAGCAAGTTACCCAAGATTAGGCAACTAATCAGTCCTTCCTTGTGATACCCCACTTTGTCCTGTCCTCGTTACTTAGCTTTAAAGCAATTCTTTCTGCTTTGTATTCTGACTCTAAGACCATTCTTCATTGCCCCCTATAGGAAAAGGGTCTTGGGCTCCATATTATTAAACCAGGTACATGTAGAAAAATTGCATGTGATATACAAGGAAGTCCTTGACCTTTTAATTCTAATCTTCTGAGTCTGCTGGACTTCTACGTCCCCAGTTTCCCAACCAGATATACTTTTCAGGCACCTTAAGGGCTTGAACAATTTCTGCTTCTAGAATCTTATTTTAATGGAATAATCAGACATAAGGGCAAAGATGAGTCTATAAGGAGATTTATCAAAGTATTATTTTTAATCAGAAATCACTCAAATATCTGAGACTGGGATCAGTGGTCCATTTTCTTCCATCATGTGAGATAGGAACACTGCTTGAACCACACATGAGCTGGGTTTCCAAAGAGACAAGGTCAGACATTTATATAACCCAAGGATAGCATATTTAAAGCAGGAAGAACTGATGAAGAAGGACCCCTCAGGGGGCAATGTAGAGCCAGGAGCTAGGGTGTTGGGTTGTAAGTCCAGATTGGAGCTGGATGGTCTCAAAACACTGGCAAGTACTTGCCTGATAGTCTAACTGTGGATGGTGTTTGGGGCATCAGGGTGGCTTAAAGTAGAGACTAGAGATGACTGTGCCATTTGTGAGTTGCCCAACTGTGACCACAAAAATTCATTTCAATTTATTTCACTCACTGCCCGCCTCCACTCCCAACCCAAACCGGGTCACCCTTGTTCTCTCTGAGATTGTGGGAGTGACTCTCTCCAGACCATTGAGCTATCCAGTGGCTCTTTGAAAGGGATTCTTGACATCATCATTTTGTCTCCTTTTTAATTACAGACTCAATTTGATCCCACATTTGCAGATAATTCTCAACCACTATGGCTGAGACACAAGAACGATGACATTTCTTAGGGTTGCTTTTTTTTTTTTTTTTTTTTTTT
>NW_012105886.1:1014896-1116369 GCF_000951045.1 Mandrillus leucophaeus
TCTTTGAAAGGGATTCTTGACATCATCATTTTGTCTCCTTTTTAATTACAGACTCAATTTGATCCCACATTTGCAGATAATTCTCAACCACTATGATATATACACAAGAACGATGACATATCTTCGGGTTGCTTTTTTTTTTTTTTTTTTTTTTTTGAGAATGCACTGTAAATTATCCCATGCTGTTTCTCTTGAAGTATTACAAGTCACATAAATTTCTTTTTATTTTTACTCCTTTTTGTATGTGTGTATGTATATGTCTGCCTGTAATGTGTAACAGCAGAACATGTGTGGAGGAAGGTATGTGACCCTTTAGGCCTGCACTATCCCCCAGTTGGAGCTATTAGCCACTTACATGCACAATTAACCAGCTGATTCTTAGATTGAAGGCTGAGGGAGCTAATTGCAGGTACAAAAATTGCACCCATATAAAAGGAGGTTGGTCTGAACATTTAATCTTTAGACCTTCTTCTTCAGGGTGACTAGGTAGTATTTATTTTTTCATTTGCTTATTTATTTATTTATTGTTGACCCAGCTCCCAGTTTGCTTTCATCACAGTTACTAGTGGCATCCAGTGGAATCCCCCATTTATGCCATGAATAGCTTCCACCAAATAATATTCCATTCAAGGTCTGGCACAAAGACCTGTTGCAGGATTTTTCTGTCTGTGTAGTGAATTTTGTTTTAAATCTAGAATTTTAAAACAATGTATTAGAAAATATGAATGAGGTATGTATGTATGTATGTGTGTTGCATATCTTCTTAAGAAAGCTCCCTTGGAAGAGAATATTCATATGAACTGAAAGTCTGCTTTGTGCCAGGTCCCTTCATCCATTTTTATTTATCTTCTCAATAAGCCAGTGACGTTGGTAGATTACTTACATTTAATACACGAGGTTACCGAGGTTTCTCAAAGAGCCTGGGGTTACACCACTGGCCCGGGGTTACACTACTCATTTTAGGTGTATTTGATGTCAAATCCCAGCTCTTAACATGACTCAACTCAACTTTTCAGCTTGGTAAAATTTTGCATCTCTGGACTTGTGGCCGTCAGACTAACCAGACCCCTCCGACTGCAAGTGTTAAATGGGTATCTAGTCTTCACCTTCAGACTTTTTACCATGGCACAACAGGAAATCCTTTTCTGTGCCTCTCTTCCACTTTTCATGATCACTTCTCTGGCATCCTGCCCCATTCTGTCCTCTGGATGCCCTAGGATCTGTTCCTTCTCCGAGGACATCCCCTTTCAGTTCTGCCCTCCTTAGGTAATAATATTCCATGATCTGGAACTTCTTTGGGGCTTTCCTTCCCATTCCTACCTAGCCACTTCCTTATTGGAAGTATAACTCCAATAACAGGAGTAAGTATAACTCCTATGTTCCTGCCTCACAGGCTATGCTCTATGTTCTTTAGATAGTTAATAAAATAATTCTACATGAACATGGAGATTGTTAGATGCTAATGGATTAATAAATTATGGTGCAGTCACTATTTTCCTCTATCAGTTTCCTCCTTGGGAAAATGAAAAGGCAGGACTGAAGTAGCTCTAAAATCCCATCTTTTTCAATTTCATTTTCAATCTATGATCCATGAACCTGTACACGTTATTCTTACATTTTGACAAGGGCCTTCTATATGTAATGGGCCTTAATTAAATGAGCTTTCTTTTCTCTTCTACTCCTTAAATGGAATGACCCAGGTTTAATGCTTGGCCATATCCCCTTTTATAGGGGATCCCTGTGACCCTGCATTTATACTGATGACTCCTCAATCTGTTTCCAGTCTGCCTTCGACCTTGAGCACCAGATGTCTCCATGTAGCTGTCTCCTGGCCATTTCTACTTAGGTTTTCCATAGTCCCCTGAAGTTTACTCAATACAGAACAGAAACATCCTTTCCACTCTCCCTCAACCTGCTCTTCCTTCCTATTCATCTGTCCTTGTCACCCACTGGAAGAATTTGCTAATATTCTTACATTCTCCTCCTTTCTCACCTCCTAAAGTTATTGCCTGTTTCTCCTTCATCTTATACTTTGTTTTCATCCATTCAATGCTCTTAACTCTCCAGAATAACCCCCATTACTTTTCTTAGGAGTTATTACAGTGACCTTATACATGTTTCCCATCATCTATTGCTGTTTTACATCGAATCTTCCTGTCATGCCCACCCCACAGATTTTATGGGAGAAGATAAAAAAAAAGAAGAAACATGGATGTATCTTGCAAATTTAAAGTGTTCTACTAGTGTGCTTAATTTTTTCTTGTGTTCTGGAAAGACAGAGATCTGATTCTGGCTCGTGAGTCTTTGTGTTGCTTCCAGTCTCCAGAGTGATCCCCTTTCTCCCCTCTTCTCTTTAGAATAATACTCTTTCTTCAAGGCCTAGCACAAGCCCCCGTCTTCCAGAAGCATGACCTGACCATCTCCGCTCTCTTTAACATGTCTTCTCTCTAAACTTCTATGCTTTCACTGTTTGTACTTCATTAATTACCCTCTTTCACTGCTATTTGATTTCCTGGTGCACCGTTTGTTCTCCATGGTCAGGTTGCAAAACTGCTTGAAGGCAGGGACCGTTTCTTATTTTGCTCTGAAACATATTTGGAGATGCTCAAAAAGCACTTGACTGATTGGCTAGATGGACAAATGGATGCATAGATGGAGGAACCCTTCAGTAGGTCGCTACTTGATTTGATTTAGGATTGCAAATCTAGCAATCTGCAATTAGCTTGAGGAGGATGACTTCTATGCTGGTGGGTTACGGAAGGCCAGCAATCCAAGCAGAGGAGCAGCAACTGGATTCCGAACCCCTGACTCCACTCAGGTGTAGAGAGAATGTAACCAGTGGAAATGCTATGAGGCAATAAAATGTAGACACCTCTCACACCTAGTACTTTTCTTTCTTCCTTTAGTGGTGCACCAGGAAGAGATGGCAGAATCAGGTGATAAAGTGAGAGCAGCATGTGAGGCGAGCTGGTGAGCCAGCTTTGCACCTCTGCCCTTACCAAGTGCATCCAAGAGGTTGTAGCCCATTGCTCCCTATGCCCATATGGGTGCATTCATTATTTCCCCAGCAAATGTGGTCAGTGTCCCCTCTTGTGTATCCAAATACACAATTGAACAATAAATAAAACCATGGAAAATCCACAGTGCCAGAGGTCTTCATTCATTGATGATTTTAAATGAACATTGCTGCATAGGATGAAAAGAGCCATTTTCAGGAAAGAATTTAAACTGCACTAGAAGAGGGGAGAAAATTGTTCAACATTTGGTCAGTCTAACAAGGTAAAAGGGAGTGTGGGGTGGGGGCAAGCTATTAGGGAAGGAAAGACTTTCTCACACAATGAGCAGGCATGGGGTGAATAAAGTGCCGGCGTGGGTCTGCAAACAATGCGTTAATACTCGCAAAGTTACCAGGCAGGAGAACAGTTCTTTCTCTACAGTTAAAAAACCATAAATACCTTCATGCTTCTCTCTCTTCTCTCAATTATGCCTCCCCCTTCCTTTGGTTCTTCGTCTATGAAACTTAAAGCATATTTGAGGTGCTTAAAGGAAGGCTTCAACTACTGTTTAACAAGTCAATACTAATTATTGTTTAGCACTGGATTATGGGCCGGATCATGGAATTAAAACAGAGCTGTTAGGACACCTTTGTACCTGGCAAAGAGTTAATGAGCACATGCTGGGTCCCTGTAGTAACTGCCAAGCTGGTTCACTATTTTATTTCAGTGGTGCAGGAACAAAACCTAATAAATTGTTTTACTTTTATCTCGATGCTTCCTTTCTTCATTAGGGAAATGAGGAAGCGTCATTGTAATGTTTATCATAAATTGGGAAATTATTTTTATATTGTTCAATTAGTTGGTTATCTACAAGGTAGCGTGGATGTGTATATTGGAGGGAAAAAATTACAAGCAAATCTAGTGTTAGTAAAAGGTGCTGGATTAATAGCAGAGAAAGGTGATTTACCTCCTGGGACTACAGATAGTGACTGGACACTGTGTATGTGTGTGTGGACTGTGAATATATAATCCAGACAGTAGACAGAGGGAGTGTGTTTGTGTGTTTGTGTGTGTGTGTATCTATATATGAAATGTATAGGTTGGCAGCCTACATTTCTGGAGCCCCAAGGTCCAGGCACTTGGGGTTTCTTGGAAGGCTCCATTGGAAGGACAATGTGAGGGAAGGAAAGAAAGTTGGGGGGAATAGGGTAAATTCTGAACAATCTGTTTGCTCTGATGAGATGTCCAGCTGTGATGGTGACCAGATTTTCATAGCAACTCAATTCAGCAGATCCCTGAGCAACTAAATGGTCTTGGCTTTGGGGTCCTGCTGACTGCAGCGGGATTTGAACCGGTGACCTATAAGCGAGAAATGCTCTTTGCTATTGCTAGGTGCATGTGCTGTTTAGCTTGACCCTCTCATTGCTTCCCGCTGGCTCTTCAAAATTAACATTTAGACATGTTCAGCTCTGAAATGTGGGGTGCAGGTCATCTGGTGATCAGACCTAAAGCTTATTTTAAAAGCTTTGGAAATCACTGAAAAATATATTATTTGTATACATTCTATAAATTTTAATTTTCTTATGTGAAAACAAAGCAGGGGAAATACTCTACATATGTCAAGGTATGTAAGATATAATGTATAGCTTAATAACAGATTTTATTTTTGTTTCAAATTTTTCCATTTACTTTGGTACTTTACAATATTGGAGTTGCTATGTAGAAACTAGGAGTCCGTTAATATGTGTACCTTATGCAGTCGGTATTACATATATATATATATTTTTAAAAACCCTCTTAATCTTTAACCCCACTATTGCATAAAGGTTCAGGGGATCAATTGTAGATAAAAAGACAGGAGATCTCAGAGGGCTTACAAACCTATTGGCAGCTTCTCAAGATACACTACTGGGTCTGTATGTATTGGTATTTAGCTTTGCATGGCTCAGACAAGGAGAAATGTTGTAATTGATTTTATTTGAAAGCAAGCAATGGGGCCAAAGGGGAACTTTTGGCCTCCAGTTTTTGCTTTCAGCCTATATAAAGTAAGCATTCCTATCAGAGGTGTTTAATGGTGCACTTGGTCTTTCTTTTCCTTTTTTTTCTTTTCTTTTTTTTTTTTTTTTTAATACAAGTGTGAATGGGTGCCTCAGGCTAAGCAAGCCCCACCTCTCAGAACCTCAGAGGCTGTGGGAATGATCCCTGCCCTCCAGACCCATCCTTAATTGGCCCATAGTACAAGAAGCAATTAAAACTAAGGGCCTGATTCATAAAATGTGAACATGCCATTTAAATGTGTGCAGGGGGATTCTTGCTCATAATGCTGAAATAGAAGCAGCAAGGACTTTGTTTTTATCCCCTAAGCTCACTCTTCATAAATTTACTTTTCTTTTTGCCTCTGGGCCCTAAATGCCCTCCATCCTTTCTCAGACAAAGCTAAAGCTATCTTCAGGGTAAAGGTTGGTCTCAAGTCCTGGGGTGCCTGCTGACCTAGCCCACCCTCTATCCCCCTTCTCTTGGCCAGATGTTTTAATCATGGTTTTTACATATCTATTTCTGTTATTTAATCATTTTTATATTTTGCCCAACAGTATGTAGAATGAAAACTCCAGAAACTGAGTTGAACATTGCTGTCTGCCGAGATTGAAGTGAAGGGAAAGCTGCCAGACCCTGCCAGAGATAAGCTTCAGAAAGGAGTTAGAGGAAGAGAAAATACCCCAGAATTCCAAGAGGTTTAATTACAATACCAGGGAAACCCTCATTTGCACAATCACTATTTACATTTTCCCACAATTTATACTTCCCTTATACTCACCCCTCCACCTCATACTATTAAGCTCTTAATCTTGCTAAATATACTGAGCTTCTGGAATTCGAATGGAAATTCTGTTAAGTTGAACATGATTCTTGGGAAGTGTTTCATAAATTTCTCTATTATTTGTTTTAGAATGAACTCTGAGGAACACAGAGAGTCTCCTTTTGGAGACACTAATTAGGGCCTAGAAGTCATACTTTTTCTTCTTGTTATTATACTTTAAGTTATGGGATACAAGTGCAGAATGTGCAGGTTTGTTACATAGGTACACACTTGCCATGGTGGTGTGCTGCACCCATCAACCCATCATCTACATTAGGTATTTCTCCTAATGCTATCCCTCCCCCAGCCCCCAACCCCCTGACAGGCCCTGGTGTGTGATGTTCTCTTCCTTGTGTCCATGTGTTCTACTTGTTCAACTCTCACTTATGAGTGAGAACATGTGGTGTTTGGTTTTCTGTTCTTATGTTAGTTTGCTGAGAATGATGTTTTCCAGCTTCATCCATGTTCCTGCAAAGGACATGAACTTATCCTTTTTGTGGCTGCATAGTATTCCATGGTGTATATGTGCCACATTTTCTTTATTTAGTCTGTTGCTGATGGGCATTTGAGTTGGTTCCAAGTCTTTGCTATTATGAATAGTGCTGCAATAAACATACGTGTGCATGTGTCTTTATAGTAGAATGATTTATAATCCTTTGGGTATATATGCAGTATTGGGATTACTGGGTCAAATGGTGGTTATACATTTTTTAGTTCAACCATAATTCTAAGCACAAGCATCCATTTGAGATGTCTTTTAGACTACTATCCAACCCCAGGAAGGAATTGTAATAATATGCCCTTGAGAATATTGTGTTAGCTGTCTGGGACAAACTAAGTTGAGAAATAATTACTTGACTCACTTCTTGTGTTTGTTTTGTTTGATAAACAATAGTCTTACTCTTATTATTTCCTGCAGTTTATATTATACTGTAATTCACAAAGTTTCCATTTATTTTCCAGAACAACACAATAGGCCACGTTATCCTGGAGCCTTCTCATGTTTTTTCAGCCTTTCACATGGGGCAGAGGGTTATGAGGCACTTCAGCTTAGTAAAAGACTGCACCTACACCATACCAAACAACCAGGCAGAAAGTGAAAAAATTCAGTCCATCTCCCAGATGGCTCCAGATGCATGGCATTGTGTAGACAGAAACAGCCAGATGGCTGAATGGATTTTTCACTTTCCATCTGGGTGCGTGACATGGTAGAGATGTAGCCAAAGCCTTGAGCCAAAAGAAAATGCCAGCCAAGGAGATGAGGTATTGCTACTTTCCAGGCACCTCATTCCTGCGGGGTGGTATGTGTAACCTTGGTTCCATTTATTCGGAAAGAGGTCACTTTTATGGGAATGATGATTGTCAAGCTCTCGAAATAAAGAGGAAGGCAGACAGACCTAGAGACATGGAAAGAATGTCTCATTTGCTTTCTTGCAACAACGAGTCTCTTACTGACTTGGCAGACACAGTGACACCTTGGGAAGGTCTGCTCCTTCTGGGTCTCTAGAGGTCAGCAGGCTGGAGGCATGACAAAACGCCAAGTGAAAATGAAAACATCACAGGGTTTGCTGTCCATCATGGGCATCACTAAATCTTTTTGAACAACCCTGGGCAGTGAATTATGGCAGCATGGAATTGACTTACAGTTTATTTCTAGTAACAGGCAGTTACTATGTCAAATCTGAAACCATTCAGATAGGCCTATAAAAATATATGACAAAGTAACAGGCTACCTCTAGCTCCTTTTAGCATGTTTATGAGTTTAAACTGCATTGAGCTTGTGTTTATAGAAATGAATACGGGGATTTCTTATGTCCTATTCCTTCTCTCACTCCCCGCCCTGCAGCCTGTTCTTTTGTGACCATGGGGTGGTATCCAAGACCTTTGGAATATTCAAACTCCCAACTGGAGTTGTCATTCTGTTTAGAAGCAATTTTATTGATGAGAATACAACTTGTATTTTTCTGGAACGGTTGAAGTTCTTTTATAAATGACAGTTGTAAAAGAAAATCATCTCCAAGTTACCTTTCACCCACTCTTTCCCCCAGTGCTATTTGACACTTACTGAGGAACTAATTGCAGCGTGAGTGGGGCCACGAGACAAATGCTGCAATCCAGGCATAATGCGACAACAAATACAATAAGGTAACATATTGTTAAAAGTCAATACCCCAAGTCTAACAATACGGTGTCACAGACTCATAAGCGTGTAACCATATAATACATAATTGTCATCTGCACAGAAAGATCTAATTTTGATAATGCATATTGAGATTGGTTGTCTGAAAAATGCTTATGGCTCCAGAAGGTTTGACAGTCCTGAATATCACATAATAGCATGTAGCCAAGGAACATGGGATGAAGGGAAGAAAAAAAGACTCTATTCCAGAATGCAAGCACTCCCACTCACAGTTTTATTTTTAAAAGAACACGATTCTGCTCAGACAATGAGCGAGTTTACTGTGAAGGGTGATTTGTTCCTGGGTTTCCATATCTGGTATCTGCGTGTGTGTGCTCTCAGGGTCCTTGCTCCACCCTTCGGGGTCTGGGCTATAGGGCCTTTCTTTGGCAGACACGAATATCCTGAGGTCTCTGACTCATAAAGTCTTGGTTTGCATTTAAACCTCAAAGAAATTAAACAGAATCAACATATTCTTGAGGCATACTATTTACTACCTACCATATTTTCTCAGTTCTAGGAAATATCTTTTTAGCAGTTGAAGATATCTGTAATCAGCATCCTTCTTATAGTCTATGTGTAGATTTAACATATTTTTTTCCTCCTTTTACTCCCTTTAAAAGATGTTTTTAAATCAAATATGTGCCTTCCAACTCATGGCATCTTAAAGTTGAGGAAATACTGCAATAATAAATATGCTAGCTACCATTCTTGGCATATGCAATGTCCCTAAGATAACAGAAGACTTTTGACAAATATCATTCCATTTCAATCTCATATCAACCCTATGAAGGAGCTAATGTGATTTCCATTTTATAGATGAGGAAACCAAGGCCCATAGCCAATGAGTTATATTAAAGGCCCTCTCTCCTCTGCAGTTCCGGACCTGGTAATCTCTGAATGTATTACCGCATGGCAAGGTATAGGGCAACGGGTTCTTGGTTTCCATATTCATAACTTTGACAGAGTTCACTGACTTGGACTCACTGATCCTTGAATCTCTTTAGCTCCTGTAGACTCCAGCCCAATTGGTCTGGGTATAGCTCTCATAATTACAAGATTTGGACCTTTTTTAAACTTCTGGAGCATTTGTTTTTATCTCTTGCCTCAGGTCATCCATCTGAGGCTGTGCTATCAATATATGTTTATGATCATGTCTCAAGTCCCTTTAGTTGATGAAAAGGATGTTTCTGTGGCCATTGTTTCTGTTATGCTATCAAGGCACTTAGTTTGCACATAGTGTGAGGACATGAAATACGTGTGAAACAAGTACATAGCATTAAAAATATCAGATCAGTATCTTTTAAAGAGGGTAAGAGAAGACTTGAAGTCAAAGTCATGAATCTGTCTTCTTGACAGCATCTGATTCCCCAAGGCAGTGTCCCTCTTGAGACCTCTTCATTCATTTCTTCTTTTAATTTTTATTGTGTCTGGTTCTATGTGCAAAGCAGTGGGTCAGATGCTCTGGAGAGCATAGAGAGAAATAAGAAATAAAAAGAGATCATAATCTAGTTTATGCAATCACATAGTAGATGTAAATACTAGGAGACAGTGGGTGTGTGAGGGCTCCATAAGAGGTTGAGATGGTTGTTTTTATTATTATTACTTAAATATCTATCATTCAAGACAGATAATTAATTGCTCTGGGAGTTCAGAGAAGAGACCACATCAACATGAGCTGTTGGGGAAAGCATATTTCTGAGGGGATGTTGTGCATGTGGAAATGAGGAAGGGCATTCCAGGCACGGAATGACGGAAGAAAGTGAGGGTCATGTGCAGCATTCATTTTCATTTTAGCTGAAGTTGGAATGCCAGTGCAAGAGTGACTACAGCTGCAAGATTTGCTTGAGCAGAATCATGGAGGTCATTGATTGGCAGGCCAAGGGACTTGGAGAGCTGCAGAGTGTCTGAGGAGGAGAGAGGCCTGATTGGGTCTGTGGTCTTGGGAAATTAGCTTGGCTTGGGGCATGGGCAATGTAATTACTGGATGACTCAAGCCCAGGGAGTATTATGAGAGAGTGAGGAACCTCATTCAGAAGGGTCCTATTTTGTTGAAATATGTTAAAAAATATTTGAAAAGATGAAAAAAGTTTCTCTTCAACAAATGGAATTGTTAAGAGCAGACATTAAGTGCTAATGACTGAATGGCTGATGTAGTTGGGAACCTTCACAGCGTGATGATGATGTAGTCATTAGACATTCAGGAGAGTCAGGGTGGGGTGAGGGAGTGGGCAATGAGGTGGCTACATATGAAACCTAATTGGACGGTGGATCCAAGGGGCAAGGTGCCTCCCTAGACAGTGTGTCTGTGGAAATGTGTTTCTTTAGGATTCTTCAAGAAAAGTGGGGAAATAGGGAGAAGCATGGCAGGAAACTAACACTTACTAAGTTCCTCTATGTGTCAGGCAGGATGATGCCAGCTTTTTCTTCTTTACTTTGACTCCTTAAATCCCCCCAACATCTCAGCCAGGAAGATGTTATGATTTCCACTTCACATGTGAGAAAATGACTTGCCCAAGTTACCAAATCATTTTCTGTGTTGGGTTTCATCCCAAGGATTGTTCAAGTTCTAAACCTCTGCTTTTCTCACTGCACCTGACAGCATGATATTGACATGCCTTGCCATTGTCTCAGAGACAGTAAATGCCCACCACCCACAGTGCCCACAGACCTCCTGGCCTGGGCTGCCTGGATCATACCTCACTCACAATTATGGGAAGAAATGAGTATATTAGAGAAAAAACCTCACCCACCAAAGGACAAAGCAGAAATTACCCAAGCCCTCATTCTATTCTTCTCTCCCTCTAGCCTTCAATCTAGGATCAGAAACAGTAAGATATTCCCATCAGACACACAGCTAGTGGAACCTTACACAAGAAAACACAGCAAGGAGGGTAAAAGAGAAACACTCCAAAAAGAGTTTTCTCCAATTTGGTTTTATTTACTCTCCCTTTACTCTTCCCATTCATTAAAGGCTCTGCCCTTAATTGAGGGCCCCATAATTGTGTGTCTCTAAGGACTCAACTTGGCATTGATCCGTTTCAGAGCTCCTCTTCCTCCTCAAGGGTAGATTTGGGGTGTCAAGGTGGCAAAGCTGTGAGCTTCCCCTAGAGTCTAGAACAGTGCTTCCCAACATTTTTCATGTCATGGCACAAATGTAAAATAATATTTGTAGGGCACTTTGCAGGAGATAGATGAGCTGTTTATGGCTGAGACTTGGACTCTGGTCCCATCTTATCTTCCTGAGGCCTCACTTGTGACCCATCTGAAGCACACCTGTGTGTCCACTGGCTGGAAGCCCTGGGCTGCAGAGGGTCCCTGCTCATCACCCTTGGCAGTGGATTCACAGATTTGTCATCAGAGGTCAGCACAGGCCCTGAATTATCTGTATTTTTCACATGCTCGGTATTTTAAAAAATAAGAAAGGCCCAGAATAGCATTATAAAACTGTGATGCAATGGATATATGCCATTCACTTGATAACCACAGGATTTTTTTTTCTCATTCGTTTGTTTCCATCAAGAAAGGATTTATAAAAATAATATCCATAGAGTGTGGGGCACACAGGTTTAAAGCTACACAGTGAGCATCTTTTTCCAGTCTTGTCAGGGTATCTTGATGAGCCCAGCTATCATGGTATAATTTCATCTGGAGAGCATAACAAAAGACTACATTTGGTGCCCTTGAGAATCTGAGGTCCAGGGCAGACACACTCCCCACAATTCATGCAATAAGTCCCAAAGGGTAATGATAGTTATAAGCTATGGAAATATATTAGGTGATTGTTATATGCAAAGTACTGTGCTTTTACAAGGACTATTTACTTTAATCTTCATAGCAACCCTAATTATTCCTGCTTTACAGATGAGTAGACTGAGGCTGAGAGAGACAGGTTAAATGACTTTCTTAAAGCCACATGGCTGTTGAGTGTTGGCAGTGTGATGATAGTACTAGCAACATGTATAGACTATACTGCCAGAATTCTTAGAGAATTCTCCTCAGATGCAGAAGGAAAAAAATTGCAAAGTGTTAGTTGCTAATAGCTGGCCTTAAAAGCTGACCTTTCTAAGGTACTGATAGCAGGGTAAGGGAGGTAAATATTATGTAGTACAGTTAGTGAAGTCCTTTGCACCCCTAAGTAGCCAATGGATTATTATTTAGGGTTGCTAGATTTAGCAAATAAAAATACATAATGCCCAGATAATTTTGAATTTCAGATACACAATGGATAATTTTTTAAGTATAAATATGTCCAAATATCACACAGAGTATACTTACATGAAAAAATTATCCATTGTTTATCTGAAATTCAAACTTAATGGAGAGTCTTGCATTTTACCTGGCAATCCATCCATTATTGATACTGGCTGTTGGTAGTAGGTAGGGATTTCCATTAACATTTGTGGCTTCTTGATAGCACTAGACAAAGGCAAGTATTATTTAAAATGGCAAAATACCTAAGGATGACCACTGAAACACAGGGGGAAGAGAGCAGTGGACAATTGCCATACCTTTGGCGCTCTTTGCTAGACAGTATCTCTGTTCATATTGAGAATGCACTAAATGTTTGTGTCTTACCCACAAGTCAAATAAGAGGAAGGTGTTCTAGCCCAGTTGTCCATGTGGTGTGTGAAGTCCCAGTGTTGTGAAGAATTAGGAAATAAAAAAACAGAAGTGCCATGAATGGGCTACTCTGTTGAGCATCTTCAGGAGGAACTTAAGAAGAGTCATTGGATTGAGAAGAGAGAAGATATTTCTAAGTAGGGGACAACAGGTATGGGGGTACAGCAAGGTAGAACAACAAACTTCTTATGACTGTTGTGGAGGGAAAGCAGTCAATTAGCTTGGAAATTAGTCAGAATATATCACGAACAGCAAAGGAATAACATTTATTGAGTAATACGTACCAAGTTGTTCTGGGTTGAATAGTGTTTTCCCCAAGAACTGATGAGTGAGACCTTAATGGAAATAGGGTCTTTGCAAATGTAATTAAGTTAAGATGAGGCCATACAGAATTATAGTGGGCCGTAAGTACAATATGACTTGTGTCCTTGTAAGAAGAGGGAACTTTGGACACAGAGACATACACACACACAGGGAGAAGGCCATGCAAAGGTGGAGGCAGAGGTTGGAGTGATGAGTCTATAAGCAAGAAATGCTGAGGGTTATTTGCAGTCCCCAGAGGCCAAAAAGGCAAGGAAGGATGCTCCTCTAGAGCCTTTAGAGCAAGGCCCTGCCAGCACCTTGATTTTGTACTGCTAGCCTCCAGAATTGTGAATGGTTGTAAACCATACAGTTTGTGACAATTTGTTACAGCAGCCATGGGAGATGAATAACAGTCTATGCCAAATTCTATTATCACCTTCCATGGAGATAAAAAGGTCAAATGTCATTGAGGAAAATTTGGAAAAAAAAGACAACCTACCACATGTTCCCTACTTTAAGTAGCCTCTAAAACAGACTTAATCACAAAGGACTTAGGTTGATAAACTTTTCCTGTAAAGCGTAAGACAGTAAATGTTTTATTCTTTGCTGGCTATGGGTTCTCTGTGGCAACTACTCAATGCTGCCATTGTAGGGCGAACACAGCATAGACAATACATAAACAAATGGGCATGGCTCTGCTCCAATAAAACTTTGTAAAACAGGCAGTGGGCTGGTGAGATGAATTTGACCCCCAGGCAGTAGTTTGATGACCCCTAAAAACACTCCATGGCATTTGCAGACCTCCCTTGCCTTGTAAATATATGGACATTCACAGCTGGCTACGTTGTTTGAAACTCCATCTGTGTGTCCTCTTCTCACATACCTAGTGGCACTGACAAGTCATGGGATTAATATTTTCTCAAGCCAAGTGACATCTCAGTGTATCTTTCAATATTATGCACTTGTGTCCAGGTTGCCATTGCTCAAGGTGTGGTGGAGGATTTGTCTTTTGCTCCCGAACTCAGAACCAGGATTTGAGTCTGTAAAGGAAAGTGGACTCATGGCTTCCTAGCTGAATCCCATTTTCAACCCGACATGATATTCCCCAACTCAATTACTCACCTTGTTTGCTAGGCTTGGTTCTGAGCAATTTTCAGAGCATTCCAAAAGTCAAATACACTCTCAAAAGATAAAGACTGGTATGTTGGGGTCTTTCCCAAGAATTTGCTAAAGGATCTGACAAATAGTCCTAACGGACAGTTCCAAACTCTTCTTGTTCTGGCAGCATCCGTGCAGGAGGTGCTCAGCTTCCCAGGAGAGCTCTCAGGAAGGAATGGAGCCCAAGCTGCATGTATAAATGATGCTAGGCTTATTAAAAGTTTGTTTCCATTATCTTTAAGGCTGTCCTTATTCAAGTGTCCAAATGTGGTATGCAGATATGTGCATACTTGAACAATATGGGCATTTAGACATTCCTGCTAATCAGGGACACTGGCCATATTTATCCATGCAACCACCACCTCTACCTCTCAGCCAGGTAACCAACACTCTCGAAAAGTGATTCCTCCTGGGCAAGATTTTCTAAAAACATCGGCCACTTCCAGGCCTCGATCCTGTCTCCACAGGGGAGCAGCTGTACACATCACAGTTTATCAGTATTTCTGAGCGGAGCTGGTTCCCCTGCTCACTGCTGTAGATGTGGGTCTCTGAGGAGCCCTTCTGGCTGATATTGCAGGACATTTTCTTACCCTCTCCACTTTAGAGTGTTAGTTTCCTACTCACCACAGTGTTCTTTCTTGTTAGAGGGATGCTGAATGTGTGAGAGCAGGTAGCACCTGAGGCTCACTTGAGGCTGTCAGATGTGATTTTACCTCATCTTTTGAGGCGCTGATGGAGAAATGCTGTGTTTCCTTTCAAAGCTGGGTTTCAACTGGACATAGGCAGTGGTCTTCAGACCATCTGTTTATTTCCCCTAATTTTAAAAATTTAAAATCATGTAATATATCATTATGTTCCATATGTTAATTACATTGTATATGTTATTATATTATTAATTCTGGTGATGATACGTCTTTTCAGGCTCCCAAAGAATAACTCCCTTTACATGTGGGAGAGACAATCATCTCTGGTTGTGCAAATAAAATATTCCCCAGTAGCAATACAATCAGAATGATACTTGCAAATAGTTTGGCTTTAACCAGCTTCTGAGCCAACCCCGTTGGCCAACTGAAAGGTACCATGTTAATGAAATCATTTGTCAGTGCTTTGAATCATATTTATCTGTTAGAGGAGTAGCAGCATTTCTGAAGCTTTTCCTGTGTAGCATTAGACTGTTTCTATGTGGGCTGAATGCTTAGTGACGTGTTCCTTAAACTCTTTGAAGTATGTGGTTTGAAGAAATTCACTTTCCTTTGTCCAAGAATCAACCTGAGCAGAGAACAAATATCAGTGATTTTTCTTCTTGGAAAAATTAGATTTATAGACTGTCATTGTTAAATACATACGATTATTCCATAAGTGAAAACAGAGATAATCCTGGCAGAGCTGAAGCGAGGAAAATGTGTACACCTTTGTTTAGGTGGCATTGCAGGGAGGACTGGAACGCACAGCATGAGGACGTGAGGTGGAAGGTCCCCAGAGTGGAAGTTTAATGACAGCAATGGAAGACAGCTTTGAGGGTCTCACTGATGAATCATGGCTTTAGATGGGCTGGAAAGGTATCCTGGCCCAATTGTCTATGTGTTGTGTGAGGCCTCTTTGCCCTAGAGTGGGCTGACCTTGGGAAAACAGGGCAGACACTTGTTTGTGACATGAACTTCCAGCCAATTCCACTCCCTTTCATTCCCAAGTTTACTCAGCAAGACATTTAAACAGCTTCCTGACTGAATTACCAATCCTGTCTTCACAGATAGGTGAAGGTTCTTTCCTTTGGTAGTGTCATCCTCTGAATGGTCTATGGCTGGGGTCAGTAGGCCTTTTGGTAAATATTCAGATAGTAATTTTAGGTTTTGTGGCCCAAGCAGTCTCTGTCAGAACTACTCAACTCTGTCATTGTAGTGTGAACGTAACCATAAACAATACACAAATAAAAGGACATGACTATGTTTCAATAAGACTTTATTACCAAAATGGGCAGCAAGCAGAGTCTGACCTTTAAGGGCCATAGTTTACTGACCCTTGGTGTATGGGGTTGAAGGATGCGATTCTTGGGCACTTGTAAATCTCGTATTTATAGATTTAACATGGAACAATACAAAGATTATTAAATTAGGAAAGAGAAGATGTGGGCTCTAATCTTAGTTCTGCTATGGCTTGTGGTGGCTTGTTTAACCTCTATACCTTAATTTCTTCATTAATAAAACAAGAGGTTTATACTAGCTGATTTTTATGGGTCCTTGCAGTGGAAAAATTTTGATCTCCTCTAAGTGTTGGTAGCTGTAAATTATGGGCTCCAAAGAAAATTTTTCTTCACATTTTCATCTTCATGTAAGGTTCTTAATGGCAAAAATCTGACATTTAGGGGGAACTGGGGGAGAAAGGGATGTTTCATCCGGTGCCTCTTTGCTGTTCCACTCTTTTGCTCCCTAAACCTGGCCATAGATCGTCTCCCCTGGAGCCTCCATTTATTCTCTCTGCAAATTCCATATTCAATACCTTCTCCACTGACGTCATTTTTCTTCACCAGTGACAGCAGAATCAGGAACTGCTTTGTTTCCTGCTTTTGTTCTATTTCCTCCAAAGAATGAGATTCTACTTTGTGTAGCTCTTTGACTTTTCGTTGGGTGATTTCTCTCTCTCTTTGTGGACTGGGATGAAGCCTACACTTCTTGTGTGTGTCTTCCCCACAGACCTGGTGTGGTGAAGAGCACTCGCGGAAGAGCAAGTGCTCACCATGTCCTTGCTAAAGTGAGCTCAGGGAAGAAGGTGATGGGCCCCTTTCCTCCATCTCTTCACATTCAGTTGAAAGCCTGCTGGAGAGAGGTTGTGGGGTAACTTCACGGTAGTTAATAAAATCGATGGTAATTATAACAATAACTATGCTGTATGAGACAATCTAGTGGATAATGTGATACTCTGCCCAAATGTCCTTGGATCTTTTTCTTTTTTTTTCTTTTTTCTTTTCTTCCGTTTTTTTTTTTTTTTTTTAAAACCCATTTTGTGCTAACCCAGATGAGTTGCTTTTGGGGTTTTTGTTGCTTTGCCTCCAGCAGCCAGGAACTGCAACTCCTCTTCTAGAGCACTGTCTTCAGACTGCTAGATCCTGCTTTGCTTATGGTTTGAAGAGCTGAAAAGTTCTGGGAATTTATGTTCCCTTGAGGAGGGTTTAACCGATGACTAAAAGGCACAGGAATATGAACACCCAGTTTCTTGCCTTCTGGCAACTCAGAGGCATAACTTACACTTTAGAGTTGCCCTGGGGATCAAGCTGAAGCTGTCTTCCATGAGATTTCATCTGAAAAGAAGTGCTTTTCTGACTGGCCCCCTTTTCTTAACCAGCTTCCTCTATTCCTGTCTAGATATGCCCTGGGAAGACTTTCTCATCCAGTCACAAATACCTGAATCCTCTAGTCTCCATGTTAGGGTCTGAATCTAGGCAAGTTCCCTGAAACAAGAACCTATTATGTTACAGCCCCATATTAGGCATTTGGCACAATTTAACACTGGTCCTTGTTCTAGTCCTTCAAGGCAGGAATTAGGATCCTCATTTTGCAGATGAAGCAACTATGGTCCAGAGAGAGAAATGGCTTTTCCTGATTCATCCAGAGAAGGAGTGGCTCATCGGGAATTCTGAGTTCAGAATTCTGACTCCGTCTCTAGAGGTCATGCGCTTTTACTCTGTGAGGTTTGCTCCATCCAAGTCAAGTGAGTCATTCTTTGAGGAAAGTTATAACAAAGGTGCTAGAGGATCTTTGCAGTTTTGCCTCAGAGGGGCCTCTGCCTTAGAAAGTGCTCTTCCTTACATACCAGGACAGGAGGTGATTTCACCTGCTCCTAGGAGAGCTGGAAAACTTGGGCAACTAGAAAGGTGTTTTTTTGTTTTGTTTTGTTTTTTTTCCTAATACAAAGCAAAACAGCAGACTATGTAAAATGGCAGCTGCCAGAAATATTGTCCTCGTCTCTCTTGAAGTGCCAGTAAAAAATTAAGTTATGATTCTATCCTCTGCTGAAATGGGCTTTCGTGGGATTGGAGTAGCTATGGTCCTAATCCACACACCATTCATCACAGTGGCATTGGCAAATGTTTGTATGCGCTAGCTTCCCCCCAGTGAATCTCTTGCATTTCCACAGCTAATGGTTAAACAGGATGTGGACCAATATTTGCATCTCTGCCAGCCTCTGGCAATCTGATTATTAGTGCAATAAATATACAACATTTAATAACTCTTCACTTTTCCACTTCGAAACCATTAGTTGTCTCCAGGTTGACTATGAGGAACTTCAAATTCAATTCATTAACATTTCCTTAAATAGTCCTGTTAACAATGCAGGTCTCGCTTTCCCATTATGTACTGTCACTAATAATGGTTTTTACTTCTAACCTATTATTAATTAAAAAGTAAAGAAGAGTCCTCCACTCTCTCCATTTCTGAATAAGGTTTATATTCTCTCTGCGTGAACTGCAAAGAGGCCTTTAGAGTGTGGCTTGTAGTGTTTGATAATTGCTATCAAGGTAAATAATTTAGCTGGTCAGACAAAGTGCACTTCTCCATGCCTCAAGTGGACAGTGCAAGTCGTGGCCAGTCGGGCATACCAAACCTAAGGCAAAGAGAATCAGAGCTGCATGAAACTTTCATTAGGAGCAAACAGGAAAAGGCAGCCTTTCTTAGGGGATGCTGCTGTGACCCCTGAAGCTTGCTGTGACCTGGGACACAGCCATCCCCTGCACATCTGCAACCAAACCAGGACTCCCAGGCCCCTGGACCACCCCCTATGCCCAGACAGAGGCATCTTTCCCCAAAGGCTTTAAAGATTTTGCCATGAAGGACAAATGAACAGGCACAGATCCTCTGGATGCCCTAATCTTTTCTTTCCCTACTTCAAAGCCTTCTGCGTTGCCTCTGAGCCTGTAATTACCCTGGAGGTATTTTAGACTTGAAGCGACACCAGCAAAATTGCACTTCCTGATCATGGGAGTCCACAGTTGTGTTTAATCAATTATGAGGCTGGTCACGAGATGGAGTTTTTCAGCCATAACCATTAAAGAGGAATCATGATCTAGCCCAACTCCTTATGCTTAGGGTAAGGGACCCACAATCTGAAATTAAAGAAACACTAGCCAGTTGATGTGGTTTAATTTAGTCTCTACCTCCTTAATTAAAAGCATACCATTACCCACCCACATAACAAACTGACACTTTTATGCCAGACTGTAACTAGGAAAAAAAAAAAAAAAAAAAAAAACTGTAAAAGTTAGGTGGAGCTAAAACACTGATTTTAAGATACCAACAGAGGCTCCCAAACACCAGAATAGAATCTGCATTTATTTAAACTGAAAGTTTTAAACAAGCTTCCATGCTATTTGAGAGTCGGTTCTCTGTCTGTCTGTCTGTCTGTCTGTCTGTCTCTGTCTGTCTATCTGTCTTTGTCTGTCTTGCATAGTCACAACAACACATATACCTTTGCTTATTTGCCATCAGAATTCCAGAAAGGGGAGAAAGAGTTTCCTTCTTGGATGTTCTTTTAGAGATCTGTGTGTCTATGTGTGATCAGGCCTGGGGAGTTTCAGGGGAAAGGAATTCAGAACAACTCTCAGGTCCTTGGATTCTGAAATCATCCTGGCCTGGCAGCAGCTAGCCCAAACAGGACTGGCTTGGAGAAGCTGAGCTGGGTGCAGGATGGCACAAACCACACAACAGGCCACGAGGAACCTCTCTCCGCTTGCCAGTTCTGCTGAGAGGTGTCCACAGGCTTTCTGAGGCTTCATCTGTCAGCAAGGGAGCTAATTCCATACCCTCAGACAGGCTGGGTCTGACTCTCTTGCCATGAGCTCCCATCACAGTGTGTGAACCTCAGTTAGGGTAGCAGAATCACCCCTCGTCGCCAGCATCCTTAACCCTCTTTCCTCTTGCCCCCAGCCCCATCCCACTGACCTCATTCCTCTGTGGCAAACATTTTTCCCCCACTTTGAGAGTAACATAACATAGTGGTCCAGAACATGAACAGTTACACTGTTTGTGGTCAAATTCTTGTTTTGCAGTTCCCTAGCTAAGTGATCCACATCTCAGTTTCCTCATCTGTAAAATGGGGATGGTAAGAGCCACAACTTCGGAGGTTATTATGAGGATCAAATGAGTTGATTCAGGTTAAGTACTTAGAATAGCACATAGTAAACTCTACAAGTTATTAACTTTAAAATTTTATGCTACTTGTGATTTCTAGCTCTTTGAATGCTTCCATCACAGTAGGTCTGGATATAAAAATCTCAGCAATTTAGAGCTGAAAGATCTTCATGATCAACCAGCCAGACCACCCTTCATTTTTTAAATGAAGAAACTGGAGTCCTGAGAGATAAAGTAACCAACATATTAAACAGATTGAGTGGTGGAGTGGATTGTGTTTAATCCAGTGATCTTTTGAGCACACTCTTTGCAAATATTTCTGCTCATTCCTCATGAGAGCTCTCTTGGACATAGGATTGCTAGAAAGAGCAGCAGCTCCAAGTGCAGCTATTAAGGCTTTGCTGACCAGTTTCAGATTCATGTAGGCAGTATGTGGTCTCCTTGGAATGATTTGAAGGGTGCTTAGAAGGCCCAAAATAGCTCCCCCATTGCTGCTGGACATTCTACCATTCTCTAGCTATTATTTTTGGATAATATTGGCACCATAAAAAAGAGACCTTCTGTTAAAAAAACTGTGCATAGTACTCTGAATATGCAGAAAGCACCCAGCATTTTAGTGTGAATATCTTCTTTACTCAGAAAAGCTTGGGAGCCTTAGGCCCCAGGGAGAAAATTATTTTTGAAAAAGGGGAAAGCAAGTGGAAAGAGCAGAGGTCATTGAAAACAAGCTATTTAGTCTCCACAGTTTTGCCGAGGGCTATCTTGATCTCATGCTTCCAACTAGGTCTCCTCTGTCCCTTCATCTGGCTCTGCCTAGATGAATAATAGATTGGGACTGAATGTTCAGGAAAAAGCCCTGGAATGATTAGGTGATCGGTGGTTAGTAACAAGTTACCCAAGTAGGTGTTGACTACCCATCCCTGATGAGGGTTATTCCGAAGGTACCTTAGATTGCTGGACTTGAACAGGAAAAAACAAGAGTGAGGTGACCCTTCACTCCATCACTGCCACAGTCAGCCTAGAAGGGTGCAAGTTCTGGACAGAGGCAACTGCCCCTTCAGCAGAGTCCTCCTCCCTGCCTGCTCTTGCCTGCCAGGCTGCAATGCTTTTGCTATAGGCCATCTCCAAGAAACTCGAAATGAACTGAAAATCATACTGCTTGAATGAGGAACTGGGGGTGGGTTGGCAAAGATATCAACTCAGGAAGTTCATACTTGGTCATTGTGAGTTAGAAGCCTGGCACACTACTGTCTTACTGGTGTCTCTGAGAATCGCCTTCTGTAGTCCTGATGCACAGCTCAGGTCTGAGACAGAGAGCAGGAGGGTGGAAAGACAGTGTGATGCACTGAGGACGCCTGCCTCAGATGCATAACCTGAACCTAATCATGAGGAAACATCAGGCAAACTGAAGTTGAAGGACATGCTACAAATAAGTGGCCTGCACTCTTATAAAATGTCAATGTGAAAGACCAGCCTAACTTTAAGATCAGCTTGAGGTTTCTGCTGAGACCACTGATGGTGGCCGCCTTGGGAATAACACCTCTCTTTGTATAAGATTTCAGGACTCCCCATTCCCACCAGAGCCCTAGATGGTGAAGGAAAACAAGGACAAGCATGCTAACCTTACTCCTCCTACCACTAAATGCAAGGACTCTCTGCTCTTCCTTATGAGGAGGTGACTGGCCGGCTAGCTCATGCATAGCATTTTTTAAATGAAAGTGGTCATTGGAGAGAAAGGGTAGAAATTTCAAAACACAAAAAGCAAAAACAATAACAAAAACAAACCATGTTTATAGAAATTGCCACCCTCAGCACAGCTTGCTCAAGCATTGTCCTGTGGGAGCAGCCTTCTGGAAATGGAGGGAAGGACACAAAGCCATGCCACCCCCAAGAAAATGCCAGATTGTCTTCCAGGAAAGTTGACCCAGCTTTTCCATAGTTTCAGACCCTTGATAGCTCTTTCCTTGGGCTTAATTCAGAAGATGAGGCTCTTCTGGAGCAGGACTCTTTCTGTAACCTTAGCTCTTAATTACTTCTGCACAGAAAGGGAGGCATCCTTGGTCTCTTCCAACTCTAAAATTGTATGACTATATTAATAATATGCAGTATACTATACAGATATATGTGCATTGAATGACATGCTTGTAATATCTCATATAACATCTGTAATTTAATATTGTTTATAAAGTTATCAGAATGACTTCTGGGTAGGTCCGGACATTTTTGTTTTCATTAATCACACTAAAAATAATACCTCTTTAAAGAGCCCATATTGATAGCATGGGTTCTGATCAAGTTACATACCCTGCAGAAGAATGCATATTGTATTGCTTTTACTCTAAAAAAGAGGGTTTATAATGTGGGTGTTTCTGTACCAAAGCAACAGATTCTAATAAGTTTCTACTATAATGTTCTTCACATATCTAGAAAATATCTCATATTCTCTGTAAGTAAGACCATCATTTCTTGGCTACATAAGCAGACTGATGGTTTTAAACCAATTTTAGTTAATAAATCTCTTTGAAAATTGGATAAAAATTATGACCTTTTTCTCCTGAAATGCTCATAGGTGCAAGATATTGCATACAATGTCAGAGGCTTTTCAGACTGTCTAGAAGGTCTTCAATGCCGGATTGAGAATCCCTGCTGTACAGGTATAAATACAGTAGTTTCTTTTTATCCGAAGTTTTGCTTTGTGTGGTTTGAGTTACCGGTAGTCAACAGTGGTCTGAAATGTTAAATAGAAAATTCCAGAAATAGGCCGGGCGCGGTGGCTCAAGCCTGTAATCCCAGCACTTTGGGAGGCCGAGACGGGCGGATCACGAGGTCAGGAGATCGAGACCATCCTGGCTAACACAGTGAAACCCCGTCTCTACTAAAAAATACAAAAAACTAGCCGGGCGAGGTGGCGGGCGCCTGTAGTCCCAGCTACTCGGGAGGCTGAGGCAGGAGAATGGTGGAAACCCGGGAGGCGGAGCTTGCAGTGAGCTGAGATCCGGCCACTGCACTCCAGCCTGGGCGACAGCGCGAGACTCCGTCTCAAAAAAAAAAAAAAAAAAAAAAAAAAATTCCAGAAATAATTCATAAGTTTTAAATTGTGTGCTGTTTCGAGTGGTGTGATGAAATCTTGTGCTGTCTTGCTCAGTCCCACCTGTGATGTGACTCACACTTTTGTGCAGAATATCCATGGTGTCTTCATTCACCATCCATTAGTCACTCAGTAGCCATCTCAGTTATCAGATCAACTGTCATGGCATTGCAGTACTCATGTTCAAGTGACCCTTATTTTACTTAATAACGGCAGCCTCAAAGTGCAAACAGTAGTGATGGTAACACATTGTTATGAGTGTTCCATTTTATTATTTTTGTTGTTAATCTCTTACTGTGCCTAATTTGTAAATTAAATTTCATCATAGGCATATATAGGAAAAGCATAGTGTATATAGGGCTCCATACTATCTGGAGTTCCAGGCATCCACTGGGGATCCAGAAATGTATCCCCCAGGGATAAGGGAGGATACTGTATGTTGAAGAGAATGGGACACAATCAGCTACTTGCTCAGAGGGAGTTTGGAAAAAAGGTACCTAAAATCAAATAATTACAATTTTCATACCCTGAGAGGATACAGGATTGCTAAGTCTCCTCTATGCTGTAAGCAGAACTGCCTCAGTCACTGTTGCCACCAAGGTACAGGAGTCCTGTATAGAGTCTTTGCTGGAATTCCTGGGACATCCTGCCAACTTCAGGCTCCCCTTGATTTTTGGGGACTGGTCTCATTTCTAATGGACAGATAGAGGATCAATGAGCAGAACTTTATGGCTGTTGCAAGTTCACACAAATCTCGCACCTACTCATTTTCCTGGGGTGGTGATTGTCTGTGTAGGTGGAGCTCACTACTGGTCACACAGCTTGCCAAGCAGAGCTCTATGAGAGATGCCTACAGATTTGCTTCCTGAGACATAGCTCTGTTCTCCATCCCCCATCATGTTAGCACATCCGGATAAGTGCCAGAATAAAAGAGAGAGTAGGAGAAACACATTGCTCTATAGCTGTGGAGTTTTCTCTGTCCTTGGATTTTGAATTTTTGGTTGTTGACCATTGGCTAGGACCATATGGCTCTCTGTTGTTTTCATTCACATCTCCTCTCCAGCTCCCCACACAATGTTGGGACTGTTTGCAAGGCTCCTTTCCATCAGTCCGCCCAGCAGCATATGACATCTCAGGGATTTACATTTTTAATTTAATCATTAGCTTAATGTTTGGGGGACATTAGTCATAGGAAGTTAGTCTCATTCATCCAGATGCATTTTTGAAAGTTACAGCTCTTTTCTGTCTACCATAATGCCCCCCTTGAGCATGACTTCTCCCATTTCCTTTAAAAAACACTCTGTTCTTCTGGAACTTTCAAATAAAGACATCAAAGCTGGAAGGAATTATTAACTCAGAAACTACATTTGAGACTTCCAGAGGAGTTGAACCTGGCTGGAGTTGTGGAGAAACAGTATTGGTGTAGGGTCAGGAAATGACTTAAACTTGATCTTCAAGGACTTGAAATTGCTCCCCTGAAAAATGGAAAGGCACTTCTCTTGCCTACAACCCTCTGGGGAGACCTGAGTCCAGTGCTTGCTTTCCCTTCAATGCAAATGAATGAACGAAGTTTGCTCCCTAGGCTTCTGGCCAACAGAACTGGAACCATTTTTGGAAGTTGGGCTGCTTTTTGTGTTCTTCAGCTTTGTAAGTTTCTGGACAGATGGCTCTGGAGGGGAAGGTGGGGCTTGGCATGGGCTTTGGAAATGTTGCCTTTAGATAGAAGGGAGGAAGATTATTTCAAGTGAGCCAGTGACTTGAGAAAAAGTGTGGAAGCAGGTATAATAATGAATATTCTGGGCCCTGTGAATGCATCTATATGAATGTAAGTGGGATATCAAAGTTGTTCAGCCTGGATAGAGCAGGCTGGGGCAAGGGTAGAAGTTTTCTTACCATGTTCTTTAGAGTTTGGAGTTTATTCTGTGGGTAGTCTAGAGCCACTGGAAGCATGTGAGTTTGGGAATTTCAGGGTCAAATCAGTTTTAGAATTGTTAGTTTGATAGTGGTTATCATGTAACTGGTCTCATGGGAGTCCCTTTGTGGAGCTTCCTTTCTCAAATGAACAAAGGCCAGTGTTTTTTTCTTGATAGTGAAATTATTTTGTCCATAGAGTTGCCATTCTTTATATGACTAAGGACCCTCTTTCCATTTTCAATACAGTTTAAGAAATCTTCTTGTAACCCTCTCCTCTCCAAGTTGAGCCATTGGACTGCAGTTATCTCAAGCACAAAGCCTTACCAACATTTCCCTACAGAGCCTACACTTGATTGTTTGTAGACAAAGTCAGCCATGCCTTGGTCATGATCCAGAGAAGCCCATTCTTTCTGTATTCTGTAACCCTTTCTGGGCTGCACCCTCATGACTCCCACGTGTCCTACCCCCATCTCTCTTTGCCTTATTCTTCATCTGACCATTTCCCATTAATAACATCCTGCAACAGGAAAACTATCCTTTTCTCATTCAAGGAACGGAAAAAGTAACTTTCTCCTTATAGCTCACCTGCTCAAGAGCCTCTCTACAACTCTTTTGGACCTCATTGCAACCTGAATAATTCAATTCCTTCACTTTCTTTCTGTCACCTCCACATGTCATGTATCTAACTTATCACATTCACGATTTATGAATACCCTCCCCCATTTTTCTTTCTTCCCACCTGCCCAGAAAATGCACCCTCTAGAGAGGCCCAGCAATATACTGTCATTGTGCCTATAATTAAACAGCCAAACATTGCTGGAAAGGGAGGGAAGGAAGGAAGGAAGGAAGGAAGGAAGGGAGGAAGGAAGGAAGGAAGGAAGGGAGGAAGGAAGACAGTGAGAGAGAGAGAGAGAGGGAGGGGAGAGGGAGGGAGGGAGGGAGGGAAGGAAGGAAGGAAAAGAAAGAAGAAATAAAAGAAAGGAAGGAAGAGAGAAAGAAGGAAATAAAGAAAGAAGAGAGAAAGAGAAGGAAGAAAGAAGAGAAAGAGAAAAGGAGAGGAAGAGAAAGAAAGAGGGAAAGAGAATCATCATATGACCAAACAGGTTATTTCCACTGTAAATTCACCTTCACTACCCTCAGCTGGGCTTTCAACATTGCCCAGCATTTCCCCTATAATTCTGTATCCAGTAGGATTGCTCTCTCCATCTCCTCAGTGACAAATGCGTCATCTCCTCTCCTCCTCTTCTATCATCCCTGTCTTCCACCTCAGTGGACTACCAGGACTCAAAATACATATATGCACGTTTTTTTCTCCAACATCATTTAAACACAGTTTCGTTTATTTAGGTCTAAGCTATACATTCAAATTGTTCAAAATTCAAAAGGTCTGAAAATCAACATTCTACCTTATTTCTTCATAATTCCAGTTCTCCTTCCAATGGGCCACCAATATTTTCAGTTGTATGTTTCCAGAGACAATTTATATATGTATAAAAGCAAATATTACATATGCATATTCTCTCCTCTCTCTCTTTTCTTTTACATATATGGTAGCTCTTTGATTTTTGTTTTTACTTAACCACACATCAGAAATAAATTGACTTAATTACATAGAATTTTTATTTTTGTAGATGATGTTATTATATTCCATTATATGGATGCATTTTTTATTTAGCCAGTCTGTTATTGATGGTCACTTCCAGTATTTTGCTAGTATAAATTATGCAATAGTGAATACATTGAAACCTACATCATTTTGCATATGTGTTGATATATTTATAAAATAAATTCCTAGAAGTATTATGGATGTGTAAAATGGTGTGTCACTTGCTGTTTTAATAGATATTGTTGGATTCCTCTCCACAGAGATTGTACTAAGTTACACTCCCTCCAGCAGTGTACAGGACTACCTGTATCTTCAGGCTTGCCACCACAGCATGCTACCCATTTTTGGTTTGTTTGTGTGTTTGTTTTGAGATGGAGTCTTGCTCTGTCTCCCAGGCTGGAGTGCAGTGGTGGTGCAATCTTGGCTCACTGTAACCTCTTCCTCCCAGATTCAAGCAATTCTCCTGTCTCAGCCTCCCGAGTAGCTTGGCCTACAGGCACAGGCCACCACATCCACCTAATTTTTGTATTTTTAGTAGAGACAGGGTTTCACCATATTGGTCAGGCTGGTCTCGAACTCCTGACCTCAAGTGATCCACCGGCCTCAGCCTCCCAAAGTGCTGGGATTACAGACGTGAGCCACTGTGCCTGGCCTACTCTTTTTTTTTTTTTTTTTTTTTTTTTTAAATCTCTACCTATCTGACAGATGGGAAAAGTTTTCTTACTGTCATTGTAATTCACATTTCCACAGAGAATATTGAAGCCATTGAAGACTTCCATAATTTTATCTCCACCATAAACATAAACATATCAGATCCCACTTTTGTCTCTTTTGATTCCTACCTATAACATTAAAAAGGGTATACCCTCTTCAGTCAAAAAATCCATATATGTTCTAGATACATGTTCTAGTCCCTTTCTTGGGCAGTGCTCTTCATTGATGAGCCCTGTTTTTATTTGCTTCATCTTCAACCATTCCCTCCTTACGATATCCTTTCCACTGACTTTCAAGCAAGCATTAGTAGCTCTCACTCTTCAAGTATTTTCCATTAACCCCACATACCCCTTCCACTTACTACCCTAACTCTAGTACACAGCCAGACCACACTGAAGGTTTGTATAAATGTTTCCTCCTGCACTTCCTCAGCACACAAGTTGTTCTTCAATACATCCCAGGTATCTTCTCCACCTCTCCTGGTTGCTCTGGAAGAAGTCATCAGTGACCTCTATGCTGCTACTTCTAATGTTGACTATTTAGCTCTCATTTTATTTGATCCCTTCTTGGCAGCATTTGTCAGACTTGGCTTCTCCCTTCTTCTTGTGATACTCTCTTCTCCTGATGTCCACAATAACACACTCCTGGGTTTCCTTCCCTATTCCTGGTCAATTCTTCAGCCTACTTCGCTTGCCCTTCTTTCCCTACCTGGTCCTAACTGTTGTCTTCCCCAGATATTCATTTCTATTTTATATTCTCTCCCAAAGAGAACTTATTTTACTCCCAGTGATTTAAAGGCCAGTTACATGCAATAGCTCCCAAATGTCTATCTCTAGCTGCAGCTTCTCTTCTGAGTTCTGGGCCTGGATGTCCAACTGTCTACTGTCTACTTTAAATCTTCTGTTGGATATCTCACTTGCATTTTAAATTTAAGACGTCCAGAACTGAAATCTTTTTCATCCTCCCCACTCAAATCTTTTTCTTCTCTAGTATTTCCCATATCTGTAAGTGGTACCTCCACCATATGGCTGCACATGCCACTAGTTTAGGCATTATCCCAGAAAGATCCTACAGTTCCAGTCCCATATCAAATTTATAAACATTTCTATTCTTTTGCTCTTCAACACATAGCTCAATTTCATTATGTTTTCCTATTTCGAATGATCCTGCCTTTATCAAATCCACAGCATTTTTCTGGGATCACTGCAATAGCTTCTAGCCAATGTCTTCTAACTGCATGTAGTCTGTTGTCACAAAAGAAGCCAGCATTTGTAAACACACCAACTAGGTAATGTTACTTCCCTTCTTAAAACCTTTCATAAGCTTTCTATTATACTTACCATAAGGTCCAAACACTGTGTCACCATTATTATGCAGATACTACTCTGGTGACCTTCTTGATATCCATTCCTGTCCCTTTCCTACTAGAATCTGCCTGGTTACACGGTTACACTTCCTACCTCCCTTGCAAAAACAGGTATGGTTATGTAACAGATCTGACCAAAGATATGTAAGTGGAAATGTTGTCTGGAAGTTCTAGGAAGAGTCCTTTAAGGAATCTCAGATGGGGCATGTTTTTGGCCCTTCCTTCATTCTTCCTTCCTGTTGCCTGAAATGCAAATATGAGGGCTGGATCTCCACTAACTTCTTTGGATCATGACAGGACCTGTCAGGTGCAAGCCACTTGCTAGATGATAGTGTAAAAAGATGAAAGAAATCCTAGTCCTGAATGCTATGAAGCTGCAATACTAGTCCTGGTCTGCCCATCTCTGGATTTCTTATATGAGTGAGAGAAATCGGCTTCTGTTTTCTTCATGCCACTGTTATTTTGTGTTTGGGTTATATGCAGCTGAACTTAATGTTAACTGCTACATATGGCTTATCAGGCCTTGTGTGATGATCCAGCCCTTGTTCTCCTCTTTGACCTCCTCTCGTGTGCCTGTTCCCCTGGATCCTGATCCACTCTCGGCAGTGTTATTCTGTCAGTTTCTTGAACTCCTTGCCACCTTGGGCCTTCCCATCTGTCCTTCCCCTGCCTGGAATGCTCTTCTACTCCTTCTTTGCCTGGCTAACTCCTGTCATCTTTCAGGTTTGAGTTTAAACATCCTATACTTGGAGAGACTTTCTCTGATTCTCTGATCTAAATTATTTTTCCTGTTTCTCTCACACCACTCTGATTTTTCCTTCACAATACTGATTCTAATTTGAAATAACATATATATATTTTTAATGTTGGTCTCTCTACCATGGCAAAATTCATGTCTGTTTGCTCAGTACTTACATCAAAAACCTACTTCTAGGCCAGGAATATACTCAAATAGTAGTTGAATCAATGGGAGAAAATATAGAGTTTGGTTCAAAGAGTGGGATCGCAAACCTAAGATTCTGGGTTTTAGTCTTGACTCTTACTACTTGTGTGACTTCAGTCTAGTTACTTAACTCTTTAAGCCTCATTTTACTGATCTTTAAATGAGGTTAATGGTAGAATGTTCCTGAGGGGATTGTGGTGAAGATTCCATGAGCAAATAAAACTAAAGAATTCAACATAGTGCCTTTCACAGAGAAAATGCTCAGTATACAATAGCTATTATTAATGAGTAAACGAAGGAATCAATGAAAAAGCCAAGGTCATTTCTGGCAGTATGTTACCTGACCCAGAAAAGAGACCAGTGCTCAGGAGTGGCCTTCATTTGTTGTGGTTGTAGTGCTTCAGCCAAATAACAGTGGAAGTAATACATCACAGGCATTTTGAGTGTCCACCTTGACCCTTTTGCAGGGGCAACTCAAATGCTGTGCTGTAACAAGGCCCTCCCTTGGCCTTTGATACTTATTTCCTTTGTTTCTAAAGCACTTGAACTCACTATTCCAGCACCTACCACTCGCTCTCAGAGGGCATGTCTTTCCTATCCTTGGGGATGGGATGCCAGTCTCTTCCATGCTGGGCCATGTCTTAATGTGCCTACCCTTCCCTGACTACTGAGCAAAATTCTTCTAGAAGTGAGATTTTAGTCCTTCTTATCCAGTAAGGGGAGAACCAAAACACTAATCAGTGAAGAATGTGGAAAGGGAGATAGTAGTTGACTTCCTGTGCACAAACCCCTCCTTACCCAGTTACTTCAGACTCCTGCAAGATTTAGAGAAGCCATATCTGAGTTTTAGTTCTATTGAGGAAACTCCAAAACTATAGTTTTGGAAAGGCTTCAAACGTTCCCTGGATGAGTTGTCTTCCCATTTATAAGACAATCCAAAGTCCTGTATTTAGTAAGAGTGGAGCAGGACACACACACACACACACACACACACACACACACATATGCAACAATCCACTCTGGATTCGCTGTAATCCTGGCTTGAACATTCAAGAGAATACTTGAATAATACTTACCTACCTCACTGGGGTGTTGTTAACAATTAATTAGTTAATGTTTATAAAGCACTTTGCAGATGTAAAGTGCTTTTTAAGTGCTAAGTATTATTATTATTAAGCAGAAGTTCTATGGTTTAGCTGAAAATATTTTTTTGCAATCACACGTTTAGCTGTAAATAAATCAAGCTTATTTACAAGAGGGTTTTCCTTTTAGGGTCACCTCCTTGTTGTTATCATTTAGCTAATCTCTTTTATTCTCCTTTGGATTACAAATAGAGCTGCCTCATCCTGAAAACTTCTTTGAGATAATTTCAAGAATATCACAGAAAAATAAATACCCAAAGAGACTACCTGTTTCCTCAAGAGTGAGGCTATGTATTTATTCAAGAAAAACTCTATGTCTTACTTTATATACAAGAGTTTCTGTGCAGAGTTCCTAATTTAGGTCTACACTGAAAAAAAATACAGTTAGAACAGTGTCTTATCAAATAGGACAGAGGAATAAATCTGCTACATTTGATGACAATAATAATAGCAATAAGAACAATACTAGGGATTGGAAAGATTTTAGGTTTTATTTCCTCATTCCTCTGTCTTTCATCTGTCTTTGTTCTTTAAAAGCCTATGATGAAGGTGGGGGTAGGAGGCCGAGGAAGAAGCAAGTGGCATCTATGGCACAGCCATACACAAGCTGTCCAGTGGCAGAACAGCCTTAATGAAGTAGTAAAGTGTCTAAGTCCACAGCAACCTGCAAGTCAAGTTCTTTCTTCCAGTGCCTTAGGCAATTCCATGGGAGTGAAGCTGGATCTTTAATGAACTTAGTAGACTATAAATCAACAAGGGATATGACACTGGGAAAAGGGATGAAACAAGAAAATCAGACAATGAAGCCTGCTGCTGCTCTCTTACTAAAAAAAACACACTGTGTTTTTGATGGACTATATTCTTTGGCATATTCTTGTGGGTTTTTTTTTTTTCAGGTATAGTTGGACAGTAGCTATTTTTAGCAGGGGCAAAAGTTGTCCAGATGTTGTATCAGTACCATGCAAGAGTTATATCTTTTATGTGTAATTTAAGGGTAGGTGGGAACAACCAAGCTGAGTTACTGACATCGTAAGGAAATGAAAAATCAAACTGCTGACCACATGCATTTTATATTATTTAATTAAAAGTAGATAACGGTGCACGAATGAACCACAAATCAGATAAAAATGGCAGCATTTTCTCATATTTAACACATATTTGACTTGTGATTGTGTGACAATTTACTAGAACAGGTCCATGATGTCTCCAAATAGAAAATCAGGAGTGTAATTAAAAAATACTGCAGGGGAGAAGCAATATTAACTTCAACCTTGAGCAGAGCTAATCACAGCCACAGTTCTCAGCAATGTTACTCTCATTTAATGAGTCTCTTCTACTTCCTTCTTTACTGTGGAATAAAAAATGAAAATCATCAGAATTTTGCTAACTCAAAATGTTTAAATATACAGTATGTCTTTTAGAGAAATAAAGAAGAGGAATGGTTTACAAATTCTAGGTGTCAAGATTCCCTGCTTATTATTTATTTTACTGGAGTCTCATTAAATGACCAACAGTCAGTCATTCAGAGTTGTGCCTCAGGACAGAACTGCTAATTCACTGCACAATCTTTAGAGTTTTTAGTTTCATCAGATGTGCAGTTGTGGGAATATCCATCTTCTCCTTTTCAGTATCAGGAGCAACCATTCCTAAATTGTGCAAAGAATATTCTAAGGAATCCAATCCCTTCAGCACCCATTCAAACATGCCTGTATAGGAGCTGAGCCTCCTCAGCCCTGACTGGGAAACAGTGCCACAGAGAGTGGTCCCAAGTCTCTAGGCTCCATGTGACCTTCACTGCTAGGCTCCACTTGACCTTCAGACCAAATGGAGAAGAATTTGGTGTCTTCTATGCTTTCTGGTCTTTGTTTTATGATTTCATCAACTGACCTACCTTTGTTCAGGAAAGTTCACAAAAATCCTTCTCTACCTTAGTTATTTTGTCAGAGAGTGAAAGCTAAGTACCTAAATATATTCAGTGACAAAGTGTTTATAACTATTTGATATTTTAATACCTTTTCCTGCCTTGGATCGAACAAGCCCCTGAAGTGTTTCTACATTATTCACCCTTCGTTTAGTTCCCAGTCAGAATAAATTCCCTGTTCTTTAAACTAAAATCTTGCATTTCTTACCCTTTGTTACCCAAAAATTAAGGGACATACTTGGAATTTTATCCATAGAGAAGGGTTTCAGTTCATAGGAGGAGTGGTATAGAGGTTGATAATTCCAAGTAAACAAGAACCTAACTCCTTTCTCTTATATCCTGAACAAGTCTGATGCAGAGAGTTGCCCATGGAGGACCTTCGCCAGGGAGGGAGGGGCTTGGATCAACTTGGTTGGTTTAGCAGATGAAAATATCTCAGTGAGCATACCAGGTACCACTAGGGGTTGAGAGGATTTGGGAAACAGATGATTTCAAGTCAGAAGATCAGTGAGAGAATAACCACCGAATGCAAGGGAGAGTTAAGAACAGGGTGGAATTGGGTGGGATATATGGTTCAAGAGAAGAGTTCAGAACTAAGGCAACTTAGTAAGTGTGGAAGAGTCCCATTCCTCCTGAAATATTGCCCAGTGGGCATTGTGTGAATGATGATGGCAGCTTAAAGGACTTTTAGAAAGTGTGGCAGAAACTGGGAAAATGAAACCAAGTCAATTGAGTAAAGTTGTGGAGTGTACTGAGATTTCTAGTAGGAAATGAATATAAACTTAGTCTGAAGGCAATGAACAGGCCAGAATTACTCTATTTCATTGATTTAAAAACATGTATAGTATAATGTTTTCACATCTCTTAGTTGGCTTGCGTCTCACAGTTGATGTCCTCTTGGAGTTATAAAATAGGGTCTAGCATGAAAGGCATGAAGGCACAAGAAATAGATGGACCTCTGGCTACACACAGTCCTCCAGGGATGGGAGGGCAGAGGGGAGCTTTCCATTGTTTATTAAGTGAGAGTATTGTGAGCATGACCTTTTTCCTATCACTGTGATTTTTCAAATGAAGCTTTTAGAATGTTTCACTCAGATGCTGGATCTCAGCTTCCTCTTTTCTGACATTGTAACTCATTCCTCCTTTCTTCTATTTCAACTATGTTATCTTTTTTATTTAGGGAAAGGTTGGTGGGGAGGGTGTAAGAGTTCAGCTTAAACGCCAGCCCCTCAGAGAGGCCTTCCCAGACAACCCAACAAATAACCATCTCCCATTCACTTCTATCACTGCGTCCAATTTTATTCTCATCATAGCATTTATTACTATTATTTCTTTCTCTTTTTTTTTTTTGAGACGGAGTTTCGCTCTTGTTGCCCAGGCTGAAGTACAATGGCATGATTTCGGCTCACTGAAACCTCCACCTCTCAGGCTCAAGCGATTCTCCTGCCTCAGCCTCCCGAGTAGCTGGGATTACAGGCATGCACCACCACGCCCGGCTAATTTTGTATTTTTAGCAGAGACTGGGTTTCACCATGTTGGTCAGGCTGGTCTTGAACTCCTGACCTCATGTGATCCACCTGCCTTGGCCTCCCAAAGTGATGGGATTACAGGCATGAGCCACTCCGCCCCACCATTACTATTATTTCTTATATTTATTATTATTATTTATTTTTTATTATTTTCTGATAGTTTCTTATTAATTCATTGATTCATTTTGTTTATGGTCCATATTCTTTGTTAGGATATAAGCTTAGTAAGCATAAAGGTCTTATTCACCAAAGTGTCTTCTGTTCATGCCTGGCACATAACTGACTCTGAATAAACATGTGTAGAATGAGTAAATGAACATATGACCTTGAAAAGGGTTGAACTCTTCCCTGGAGTAAAATAATGAGCATTATATCCAACTAATGTGCTTTAGTATGTTTTGTGGGTTCCTCTACATTTCCCATGTATCTTTTTAATGGAATAAGAAACTTTAAGAACCATGTGATTCTGGGTCTGTAAGACAGCAACTCCTGAAGTGTAGCTTGAGATTTTCTAGAAACTTAAAGCATCTCCATCTCCTTGTCTGGGATTATGCGTGCTGATTCAGCTTCAAATCAGCTGGCAACTATTATTTACCCTTAAGTTAAAAAGCAAGAAAACAACCTCTCTTCTAGCAAAGAGACAGATTCATGAAAAGTTTTCATCTTACTATGTTGGCTCTGGTCTTAGTGATCCATACAGGCATAAAATATCTCTTATGTGTTTAAAATAGAATTATTATTAATATTATGCTAGTAGCTATAGGTACCAAAGTTATCACTTCAAAAAGTTTAAGCAGGCTGGAAAAAAACTATCAAAAGAAAGTAACCTGCCTCCACATACAGACAGCTCAGGTATTGCTTAGAAATGGAGATCATGCTAGTAGAAAATGTGAAAATGGACGTGAGTCATAAAACTAATTTTGAGTTTAACTTACATTAATCCTTTGAATGAACGTCCCTCTCAATGAAATTAACCTCTTTGATTTTAGCCTATATTAGACCTACTCCCATTATGCCCTTGTTTCAAGTTAAAAACAACATAAAAACAGATTCTGTTAACATTTTAAGTATGTGTAATACAAAGTCATCCAGGAATAATTAAGATATATTTCTTGCTAAATATAAAAGCATGTGGAAATGCAGACATATGTAAGGAGAATAACCCTTATCCGGTCATACTAGAGTCATCTTGATGTTGACAGGAATCAATGGCATGCTGGGCAAGAATAGTCTATGCAGTGTCACCATCATCATCTTCAGTTTGATGGTTCAATGATGAGGCTGGCTACTCATACATGGATAAATTGTATTTATCATTCTTTCTGAAACCCCTTTCCCTCTTTCTTTTACTTAGTGGGTAAACTTGTCCAAACTGTAATGACTCAAGAGCTCACTCATTCATCAAGCATTCACTGAGCATCTGTCATATGACAGTTGCTGAAATGGGTTTTTGGGATACTAAGAGGGAGACTCTGATCATCCCTTTCAAATGGCCTGTGCATGGCTTTCCTGACAATATTATGGCAGGGTGAAGTGACACTAGGCTGTTTGAGTCACAAGTGAAAAAGAGTCACTGTGTGCCTGGAACATTTATTTTCAGGCTATAGAAAAGTGAGGTAAAGACCTAAGTGCCCGGTGCTTGACAGAAATTTCCCTTTGGATCTAAATGTTTTCATCTTGAATAGACATGATCATTGAAGTCGAGTCATTCTTTGGGCACTTTTTGATTTATTTAAATTCACAATTTATAAGGTAAGTATCATAGTCTCCATTTTATGTATAAGGAACTTGAGGTTTAGAGAGGTTGAACTAGTTTCCTGTGGCTGCTGTAACAGATTATTAAAAACTATATGGCTTAAAACAAGATAAACTTATTGTCTCACAGTTCTAGGAGCTAAAAGTCAGAAATCAAAGTGTCATCAGGGCTGTGCTCACTACAGAAGCTCTAGCGGAGAATCTGTTCTTTTCCTCTTCCAGCTTCTCATTTCCATTGGCACTCCTTGACTTGTGGCAGCCTCACTCCAATCTCTGCCTCACGGTCACCTGGTCTCTCACTCTGCTCTCTACCCGTCTTGTCTTTTATATGTCTATTTATAAAGATGCATGTGTTTGCACTTGGGGTCTGCTTGGCTAACCCAGGATTATATCCTTATCACAAGATCGTTAACTTACTCACATCTGCAAAAACCTTTTTTCCAAGTAAGGTAACATGTACACGTTCAAGGGATTTGATATAAATATCTTTTGGGGAGCTAATTTTTAGCCTTTTTAGCCAAAGATTAAGCCTTTGTCCAGGGTTATTCAGTTGGTAGAGGTGAGTATTGAACATAGCCAGGTTTTATTTCATAGTCCATTTTTTAAATTGAATTAATTTTTAAAATGGACACATAGTAATTGTACATATTCATGGGATACATAGTGATGTTTTGATACATATAATGTATAATAATCAGATCAGGGAAATTAGCATATCCATCATGTCAAACATTGATCATTTCTTTGTATCGGGAATATTCAAAATTCTCCTTCTAGCTATTTGAAACTATATATTATTGTTAACTATAGTCATCCTACAATGATATAGAACACTAGAATGTATTTCTCCTATCCAGCTATAATTCTGTATCCTTTAACAAATATCTCCCTGTCTCTCTCTTCCTCCTACCCTTCCCAGCCTCTAGTAACCTCTGTTCTAATTTTTACTTCTTTGAGATCAACTTTATTTTTTAATCTTCCACATATGAGTGAGGACATGTGGTGTTTGATTTTCTGTTCCTGACTCATTTCATGTAACACAATGTCCTCTAGGTTCATCTACGTTGCCACAAATGACAGGGTTTCATTCTTTTATATGGCTGACTAATATTCCATTTTGCATGTATACCACTTTTTCTTTATCTATTCATCTGTTGTTGGATTCTTACGTTCATTCCATATCTTGGCTATTGTGAATAGTGCTGTAATAAACATGGGGGTACAGATGTCTCTTCCATACATCAATTTCCTTTTTTTTTTTGAATAAATTCCCAGTAGTGGGATGGCTGGATCAAATGGTAACTTTGTTTATAGTTTTTTGAGGAACCTCCATATTGCTCTTCAAAATGACTGTACTAGTTTGCCCACCAACAGTGTATAAGAGTTTTCTTTTGTCATTTTTTGTATTTTCAATAATAAGCATCCTAACTGGGGTGAGATGATAACTCACGATGGTTTCGATTTGCATTTCCCTGATAATTAGTGATGTCGGGCACTTTTTCATATACTTTTTGGTCATTTGTATCTCTTCTTTTGAGAAATGTCTGTTCATATCATTTTCCCAGCTTAAAATTGAGTTTTTATTTACTTATATTTTTTTGCTGTTGAGATGTTTACATTCCTTGTATATTCTGGATATTAATCCTCTGTTGTATAAGTAGTTTACAAATATTTTCTCTCATTCCATAGGTTGTTTTTTCACTCTTGATTATTTCTTTTGCTGTTCAGAGGCTTTGTAGTCTGATATAAACCCATTTGTTTTATTTTCTTTTGCTTTCTGTACTTTTGAGGTCTTATTTATAAAATCTTTTCTCAGACCAATGTCCTGAAGTGTTTCCCCTGTGTTTTGTTCTATAAGTTTTAGGTCTTACATTTAGGTCTTTGATCCATTTTGAGTTGATTTTTGTATAGGGTGAGAGGGGAGAGTCTATTCTTTTAAACCTCCACACTGACTCTTAGAATATATGTATATTCGAGTAAAGTTTTCAATGTAATTATATAAGTAGTAGTTTCAACCTGGTCATTTAGCATGAAGAACTAGGATGTAGGCTGTATTGATAGAAGTGTTCTGTTATTTCCTTTTGATTCATTCAACAACCAGTATTTCCTGAGTGCCCACTATGTTCCAGGCTCTCTGCTGGCATGAAGAGTCAATGTTGAGCAAAAACAACCACCATCCCTATTCTTCCAAGTTCACTGTCCAGCAGGGAGACAGAGATAAACATAAAATGAGTCATTAATGGAAATCTAATCACAAACTGAAAAGGAAAAGAGAGATAGAACAAAGAAAACTGACCCAGGCTGGACGTGGAAACAAGGTTTTCCTGAGAAGTGGTGTTTTGGTCAAGATCTGAAGCCTGAATAGGAGCTAACAGGTGAAGGAGAAGGTTGCAGGGGGAAAAACTTCCCAGAAAGAGAAAATGACCCTGTGACAAAAAGGATTATCAACCTTCTAGGAATTGAAATAAGGCTAGAGCAGAGAATGAGACAGCTTTATCAATACAAGCATTTGTTTCCAGGTGTAGTTTCTGGGCAAAGAGTAAGATGCAATGGATTCTCTAAGATGGCAAACTCTTTGAGAGCAGGGAATGTGTTTTATCCATCTCTGGATACTCTGGCCAGTGTGGTATCTCACCCAGAGTATACACGCAAGGCTAACTTGTTGATTGACTTAATGAATAAATGAATAAATAAATTAGCCTTGACCTCGCAAATGCAGGCTATTTGACAAAGCCCGTGAAGTACCCATTGTCCCGCTTGCTCAGTGTTTCCTTTCTAATCCAGGGGGTCATAGTGTACCCAAGGATATTCTGGCCATTGTTGTAGCCACATAATTGTCACATGTAAGTGAAGGGTGGTGAGGGAGCCAGGAGTCAAAGACTTTTTGCATGCAGTTGTGAAAAAAGGGAAGGCCATTGACTGGAGGAGAGAAAGCCTAGAAAATAAAAACTAAAAGTTTCCTCACCCCTCAACACAGCCCAGTCCTGGTATAGACATCCTGATTGTATCCTGAGGACAAGGTAGAAGCACCCTCCTGATTTCCTGCCTCCCTTGGGGGACTTTTCTGCAGGCAGGCTTTTATCTGACGCTCCATTTTTAGGGTACAGCATTATAAAAGAGTTAACTTTAGGTCTTGAAAAAGGGGACAGACTATGAAGAAGGTTTTCTTACACTCCACTCTTAGTGTAACCTTCGTTGCTCACCACACATGGACAAAGCTAGATAGCTTGTCTGTTAGAAAAGATGTTCGTGGGATATATAATTTCTATAAACGCTCATTTAACTTCTTTATCCAAGGAACTATAAAGGACAAATTTCCTTTCCATACAAAAACCCACTTAAAAGGACAAGGTCTCAGAGATTGTCTCAGAATTCTTGATTAAGAGTTCTCCTTGGGATAAAACCTGACTGGTTGTTTTAGCCACAGAAACACTGCAGATGTGAAGGCCTAGCTGTGGAAATCAGGTAACGAGACTGAAGACCCTCAGAGGTCTATATCTACAACTGCCACCATTCCAGACAGAAAACTCGCAGGGCTGACAAGTTGTTTGCTGGATTCTGCAAACCACATGTGGGGTGTCAACTCGGATATTGGTATGATGTTTTCAATTTGCTCCTAAAATAGAAATTGTATGCTGACTGTCTAGCTTTTAACTCCTAAGATACTCTTTCTTCCATTCTTTACTGTTTTTCCTCTTTTCCTCATCTCTTTCTTTGCTCTGCTCATTATTTCTTTAGAGGTGGTATCAGGTGCTAAAACTGGGCAGTGAATCAGGGGAGCTCTAGACTGGGCTCTTACACTAAGTAGCTGTGTGGCCTGGGGCATGTCACAGAACCTCTTTGAACCTTAGTTTCCTCATCTGTAAAATGGATCAGTAGATTCCCTGTGAAGCTACCACTGTGGCTTCGTGCCTCCTTCTTCCCCGAGACAGTTCATTTTTGTCTCTCCAGTCCATAAGGCTCTCATCTTCTCTTTCCACTTGTATTCTTCACTTACATCCCTCTTCTTTTTCCTCTCTCTTTCTTGTTCTTGTGGAACAAATGGAGGATCAGAAGTCAGAACTGGTTTATTATCTCTTTGGAGAATAATGGAGACATTTCTAAAGCCCTAATTGATAAGATAGCCATGTCTACAGGAACAAGCGTTTGCACTGCTTTGATTACGACATTCAGCACCGTTATATCACAGGCTGAGGAGAAGTCATCGGCTGTCAAAATATCTCAATGCGTGTTATGGAAATGGACTTGGATAAGAGGGGAGACTGATGGCTTATCTTTCCCTATGCATATCTTGTCCTTATTTATTTTCCTTCTATCGGGGGCGTGGTCCCATTGTGACTTCTCAGAGGGAGACCAAGAGATTCCTTGTTTATGCCTCTTCACTCTTCACAGGAGCCCAGCTTCTCCCTCAGCAGCATGGTGGATGATGCTGGATAAACTTGCCGGAGATTCTCTGTCCTTTCATCTGCTCTCCCAGATTATACCTTCTTTCTACTTTGTTTTTCAAAGACAAGACCACCTTAGAACATGGCTTCTTCCAAAAGAGCATTTGGCAGCTTTCTTCTAAGCCTGAGGGGAGACTGAGAAGTGGTTTCTTCTCTTTCCTAATGCAGGTATTAAGCAGACTTAATATTCACTTACTCTGAAAAATCCCACTTCACAGAAACATTTTTTAACACGAGCCAACGCGTTTCTCCCTAATTCAGCACAATTGCGCCTGGTTTATATCCATTGATGTTAAATGATTTCCCGTTTAATATCAATTGGAAATGGCTGATTTCCTACCCCAAACAGTACTTAATGTCAATTATGGCAGGCAGGGCAGAGCTGTTTTTCAATTAACTACAGCACTCCATTTTGTTTGCTGGCGAGTGGTGCAAGATACAAGCATACAAAGCTGCCTCGTGAAATGGTGACAGAGAGGGGCTTGGTATTGATTTTGCTGCCTGTTCCTGATCATTCTATTAGAAGGTGGTTATAGGGAGGGGGTGCTTGCCTTTTCCTTTTTCCCCTGGTTTAATGAGAACCTACTCTTCATCAGATAATCTTTTGGTCTGGCGATGACCAGAACTTGTTGGGGAAAGAACAGCATTACACCATCAACACTCTTGCTGGAGAGAGTTCATAGAGGTGTGGAGGAGGGTGTAGATTCACAGGGAAGATTGAGACTATGATGTGAACTCTAGTTATACCCAAAGTGTGGGTATGGGTGCAGGTGTAAGGTGTGAGGCTAAGATTTACAGCTAACATTTACTGAACACCTGTTGTGGGTTAACAACTTGATGTTATTTTGAATCCTCTTAATAACCTTGTAAGCGATAGTATATGCTTGTCTCATACGTGTCCATATCTAAGCCTGATAGGATTCTCTAATACCATAGAGCTATTCAGCGGCTGAAACTAGAGTTCAAATCCAGACTGTCTGATCCTATCTCTCAGACCAGTCTTGCTTTCTAATGAAACTGATGGTTGACAATATCCCTGGTGATTCTACATAATCCGTAGAGCGATGCTTCTTAAGATATTGGAGGATGGTGCCAGAGGGGAATGGGATTCCTGAGTCTAGGATCCAAAGGTCTACGCAGTCTTGTTTTTGTGCTGCTGCAATCCTTTTATGACGCCTTGTGCTTTCCCACCTTTTGTGTGTGAAAGGCTTTTCTCATTCTTCTGCCTATGTTAATTCCACCCGAATTTCAGGGATAAGCTTGAGTTGTCTATGAAATGCTCCTTGACTGCACTGTCCACCTTGGGCCCCCCACTGAACATTTACAGCATTTTGCTCTATGGTCCTGGGCTAACATTTTTCCACTATAGCTGTAGAAAATTTCCCTGAGAACAGAAACCATGAAGAGGAAAAATCTTTGAGTTCTTTGGGGCTAATAGGGCTGGCTGAAATCTACTTTTGTGATTCCCCACCTTATTTGTTATTTGTTCAGCAAAGACTTATTAAATGCCTACTGTGTGCAAAGCGTTATGCTAGGACCTATCAATGCCAAAGAGCTTATATCCCAGTGGGAGGAAGAGACAGTAAGGGGACAGCTTCAGTGGAAGATAGTAGGTACTATGGTATTGCCCAAGACAGAAGCACTTACCTTAATGCTATAAGTTGGGGTAAGTAGAGGGTAGGTAGAGCAGTCAGATAATTTTCTTTGGAATGGGTATCTGAATTGAATTTTGAGGAGGTGTTTAAGCAATAGCAGGTAGGGGACAGAGAGGGATGGAAACCTGAAGGAGTGTTTTAGGGCATGAGCAGAGATGACACTGGGCCTGACAGGTTACTGAAACTTTTGAGTCTCAATCCTTCATCAATTCTACAGCGTTCATCATAGGGATGATATAAGGATGGATAATAGCACACATTTACTGAGTTCTTACTCTCAGGCTTGCATTAGTATGGGTTCTTTATTTGTATTAACTTGAGTATTCATAACGATTTTATGAGGTAGGCATTGTTATTATACTCATTTTATAGATGAGGAAACTGAGGCACAAAGAGTTTAATGAACTCACCCAACAGAACCAAATTAGTAAGCTGTGGAGCTGGAATGCAGACCTGGTGGTCCAGCCCCTGAGGCTAAAATCTTAGCCATTAATCTATGCTGTTTTAAAAACTTCATTCAGACACTGCACTGTGCATACAAAACGCACACTGAAATAATCATTGCATTCATAATTGTTCCCTTGATTTCTTGGTTTCTTTGTTTACATATTATATGTTTTAAAAACCTTTCTCTTGGTAAAGACAAGTTCTTTTCTTTCCAGAACACCACCTTCTGTGGTTATAGGACTGTACTCTCAACACTGATTTTACATCCCTTCCCCACACACATACACTTTGGGTCCTATTTCAATGCTGTGCATATAAAGAATACATGAAACAGAACAAAACAAAACACTCGGATAAATGCTTGTGCAGATGAAAGTTGCCAGTGGATTAGGAAAAAGTGAATCTTCTTGTTTCTAAAAGTGTATTAGGTATCAGAATGCCAAAAATTTCTTACGGGGTATTGTCAGTAGCATGGACAACTCTTTTCTTAGCTACTCTTTCTAAAATGATTGGGAATGAGCTTTCTGGGAAGTTGTCTTGAGTGTTCAGATTCCGGGGTAGATCCTAACAATTTTTCTTTTTCTTTTTTTTTTTGAGAATGGGTCTCGGTCTGTCGCCTAGGTGGAGTGCAGTGGTACGATCTCGGTTCACTGCAACCTCCGTCTACCGGGTTCAAGCAATTCTCCTGTCTCGGCCTCCTGAGTAGCTGGGACTACAGGTACACACCACCACACCTGGCTTATTTTTGTGGTTTTTGTAGAGACAGGGTTTCGCCTGGCCAGGTGGCCAGACTGGTCTCAAACTATTGATCTCAAATGATTTGCCCGCCTCAGCCTCCCAAAGTGCTGGGATTACAGGCATGAGCCACTGTGGCCAGCCACTCCTAACATTTTTTTTAAGGTGGTTCAGGTGTCATACTTGCTAATATAAATTAAGCTTCTCTTCGTGACTGATTTATTTGGAGAAAGTTTCGGATGTCAGTACATGGGCTGATCCCATTGGCTGAAAAATACAGTGTATTTCCCTAGTATTGCACTACCAGCACTTGAAGATGTACGTTTTTCTTTTTTCCCTTCCCGTGTCTTCTACTGATCTACATGAGATATTCTAGATATCACACATGTCTCTGAGATATTCAGGTTTTCACAAAAATCTATGGGATTATTTAGTAGGAACAGTTGATGATAATTTGGATTTTCTTTGAAATTCTTACTTATTCTTAAGTAGGATTTAGTCTTTAAAACTTAAGCAATAGAAGTCATACTTAAATGTGATCACTTTTATTTTAGTACAAGTTTTGAATTTAGAATCAAACTTAAACATGAAAAGGGAAGAAGAATGAAAGGGGATGTTCATATGGAGGGGGCAAGGCTCACGAGGCTCTTTATACCTTATTGAGCCCGCACAGTATCGTTTACAAAAATGGTACTGTACCAGTGAGAACACTTATGCAGCCATTTCTAGCCTAGACAAGCAAAGAAGGTTTTGCTATTTGACATTAGGCAATATTTATGGACATTATTCCATGCATCCTTGCAGTATTTCAGAATGTCATGAGAATAAATATCTTCTTTAATTCAGACAAGTTCAGGGTCAATGCATAGAAGCCAGACCTTTGTACTCATTTTTACCCCACATCTGACTCATAAGGATTGTTCTTTGCCTTGATTGAAAGCATTCTTCTCTAGGGTGTGGCTTTCAGAGTTGTGAAGAATAGGCAAAGAAGAGGTTTATGAAGAACGGAGAAGTTTTTACCGAATGCTTACTCTGTGCCTGGTAGTGTGCTAGGCAGGTTTTAAATACATTTGTAGTTCCTCAGAGGAGCCCCAGTTCTCTATACCTGATCTCTGTGTCCCCTGGACTTACTCTTTAAATAATAGGTGGGATTATGCCAAATAATCCCAGACTTTGCCAAAACAAACAAACAAACAAATGAAACAGGTATTGGGTAGAAGCTAGGACATCAGGCCCAAGCTATCATATCCATCTTACAGATATGGTGGAAAGATGGTTTTTAAGGTCCCTGGGCAGAAATTCTTGACATGTGGCTTAGGTTTCTCTCTGGTGCCTTTAATTCCTCCCCTCCAAGTGTTCCTAATCCAACTGCTAATTAAGGGAAAAAACAGAGACAGCAGATGAGCAGTGGGAATTTTTTTTCTCCTTTTGGAGTTATTTAAACCTTTGGAAGGTGCACAAATGTAGCCCTATTATTCAAGTTAATTTATAATCCCTCCCCCCTTCACCAGAAGGAATTTATGAACCTGGAAGAGCTGGAAGTCCCTTAGTAAAGCAAACAAACTGTAACTCAGGGTTGCATACTTCCAAGGATCCTCTATCAGCAGGTTTTATTTTCACACCAGAGGTGAAACGATAGTTTGATGAGCCACACTTTGTCCCATTGAGAGCAGCCAAGAGACTGCATGCGTGATGCAGGAAGGGAAGGACTGATGGGGCTGCTGCCTGCGCATTAGCACAGAGCAGCTGTCCTTATCCTGGTGACAACAATGATGACAACAAGAGTTGGCACTTGCTGAGCCAATACCATGTGTCAGGTACTGTTCAACATGTCTCAGCCTCACCACAACTCTTTGAAACAGACATTGTTATCATCTCCACTTTACAGATGAGAAAACTGAGGTTTCTAGAAGTTTGGAAGTTTCGGATATTTTTCCTATAGAAATTAAGTGAGAATGTGACCTCACACAGTTTATCTACACATAGGATGTTATCTGAGTGCAGAGAATAGACTCTGGTAAGGAGGGTGTAGAATTGGCTAGTGTGTCCTTTTTAGGAAGGGAGAGATTTCCTGTTCTTCTTTTCCCTTTGCATTCCGCATCTTCCCCTTTCAAAGTAGAGAGTATTCACTGTACTGGGAGTCGGGAGACCTATGTTCTGGTCCTAGCCCTAGGAGGCAACGTGTTCTTGAACAAATCCCTTCCCCTCTCCTGACATCAGTTTCCTTACTTGCAAAATGAAGGGATGGGAAACATAGGTAGCTGATGTCTAGGACCTGTGTTCCTCAATTTCAATGGCTCCATCATTCCGTAAAGCAGGGTGGTAAATCTTTCCCTCTCAACTCCTCATTCACCCTTGTGTGTTGGACAGCAATGCTTCTCTCTCAAATGTGCAAGGCACTGAAAAGAAGGCAAGTTTTTTTTTCAGTGCTGTATACCAGACGACCTTGATGTGATAGACTACAGGATCTGGTGACACTGCACACTCGGTACTATTCAACACTTTGCCTGAAAGGGAGGAAGGAATGGATTTATTGACTTGCGACTTTGACTCGGGCCTGTGTATCAGGTCTGTTATTATGTGGAATGATTAGGCTGCAGTGGCAGGGACAAGTTAAACTAGAACAACAAAAGACCTCCTTAACCTTTACCTGGACACAAGGCCATTCATAATGACTTGCATGGTTTGGAAAACCAAATCTGTCCCGGAGCACTCAATACTTTTGCAGCCACAGCAAATGAGCAGGAAAGGGGAAGATGGATGGGTGAGGGAGATGAAATGTAATCCAATTCTGCATAGTACTGTTTAGAATTCTGAGTTCAGGTCTGTGTCAAAAAACAGCTATGGCTTAGAGATCATCATCATTTTCTTTGGCTTGAAAAAGGAATTTGAAACCAGATACAATGGTTGCTCGCTGAGAAGACTTCCAACTATTTGTTATCCACTAGAGCAAATTATGCTGTTTCTGAAAGATATTTTCCCTCTTGAAGGAACCATGTGCCGTCTATTAATGTGAAAGGAACTGAATATGTGGATCTTTCAAACACACATGCACACACACACACACACACACACGCACACTATCAAACACAAAGTCTCCTTGAAAAAGCTAAAAAGCTGCCGCCATCTCAAGCTTCTGTCACTTCTGAAGGATCCTTTCCCCTCCAGCCCAGCTCCCAGTCTCAGTCTGATAAGTCATGTTTTTGGCAGAATTGCTGCAGCAGCAATCATTTCAAAATCCTGGGCAGGATGGATTTTTTCCAGATACCTTTCCCTAAAAATTGTAAATTTTAATGCACCTGGCTATGACACAAGAATTAGAGAATCAGGGTATTACAACTTGAGGAGACCTTATCCATCACCTAACCTAAAGGTACGCCAGCCTTTTCTTTAAACCAGGTAGTAAATATTTTAGATTTTTCCAGCCAGTCATTCTCTGTCACAACTGAGAATGCATCCATAGACAATACATAACCGAATGGGTGTGTCTATATTCCAATAAAACTTTACTTATGGAAACAAGTGGCAGGCCAGAGTTGGCCCATAGGCTGTATGTAGCTTGCTACATACAAGTTAGACTCCAGACTCCTGGCTACCTACGGGTTAGACTCCTACTTCAAGGTTATACTTGATCAAGTGATAGAGGCTAAAGGCCAGAGAAGTCAAGAGGCTCATCTGAACCAACTTGGCCAGCTGGCAGCAAAGCTAGGAGTGGAGATATGTAGAGGGGAATCAGATACTTAATTCTAGGGTCCCTGATCTGGAGATTCTAGTCCACCTGAATCCCTTAATATTTCAATGCAATTTATTGTGAAAATTAATTTGTAACATAGAATGTGAAAACCAAGCTTGATTAGGAGAGGCTGTGGCTGGAATGGCAATGAACTAAATCCTTCCCAGCATTGAGATTCAGATTTCGGCGACCATGCCTGGGAGACTTGTGAAGGACTGGTTCTGACAGATGCCAGATTACAGAAAAGGACAGTGGGGCTTTGTGAGAAACACCCCCATCTCAGGCAGGCACTCATGCATACAAGCACACACATATACACACATGCACGGAGAATAAATCTAGGAGGAGTGGCCCAACTTAGCCTTCGTCTCTTTATTTGGTGAAGGACAGTAGTTTTGGGGCAACAAAAAGCTCTACTAAAGCCCCACTGCCCTGGTCACCTGGGGGCACTCATGAATCCAAGCCATAGGAAAACTGAAAATAATTAAATTATAGCCAGTCCTCACCTAACATCATTGATAGGTTCCTGGAAACTGCGACCTGAAGTGAAATGACATATAAGGAAACCATTTATTTTTTCTTGTTGGCATATAGTAAACCAATGATGAAGGAAATAACTTTATCTGAGGACCCGCTGTACATTGTTTTGCTTGAAGTTTCTGAGACTCTATTGACAATGTTAAGTGAGGACTTACTGTTCTAGGATCATGAGTCCTCCCCTCTCTGTGGGGAGAGTTTATGCCCACCACCCCCCTCAACAAAACAGCACGGCAAAACAGAACCTGTATTTCTTTTCATGATGAAGACCAATGATACCTGGAAATCTGGAGTGAGGCAGTAATGAAGCACCAGCTGGAGTCAGCTAAGAAAGTGGGTGCCAAGGGTAACAGAGGTGACAGGTGGGTCAGTGCCACCCCCTAGGTGTTGGGTTGGCCACTGTGCATACATTTGCAGAAGCATGAAACACAGATGATCCAAAGACAGATTATGACAGAACACAGGGGCAGTGGCAGAGAGAAGAGACTGCACAAAGTGTTGGGGAGATCTATAGTGAATTGGCATCAGTGTGTTAGAGGCTCAAGGCAAGCATCAGCAACACAGTGGGTCAGTGTCCTTGGCATGGGTGTGGATGACTCTAGAGAAACAGAGCTTGTCTGAGAAGGGCAGTGAGACTAATACCTGTTTATAACAACAGTTACAGTTTCTAGGCATCTATTCTACGTCAAATGCCATGCTTTCTGCCTTTTGGGTGTTATTTGATCCACACAAGAACCCTGCAAGGTAGTACTGTTATTATCTTCTGTGCTAGTTAGCCATTTCTGCGTAACAACCCCCCTCCTACCATGCTAACATTATAGGATAACAGTGAACTATAATGTAAGGCATTTCTTTCACATTCCCATTACGTGAGGGCTGCAGGTTGGCTGCAGCTCTGCTCCAAGCTGAAGATCAACTATGGATCCATTCATGGGTTTTTTCATCCTGGGACCCTGGTTAAAGAAGTCATCCTTATCTTAGTTATGAACTCATGGTGGAAGAGTACAAGAAAAATGCAAGACCAGATAAACTTTGTAATAACTTTAAAACACACACCTATTTAGACATATATTTACTGAATCATTTGAAAGTAAGTTGCAGACATCATGACACTTCACTCTAAATACTTCTGAATGCGCCTCTTAAAAATGAGAACAGTTGCCTGTAATCCCAGCACTTTGGGAGGCTGAGGCGGGCAGATCACGAGGTCAGGAGATTGAGACCATCCTGGCTAACACGGTGAAACCCAAACTCAAAAAAAAAAAAAAAAATTAGCTGGGCATGGTGATGGGCACCTATAGTCCCAGCTACTCAGGAGGCTGAGGCAGGAGAATGGTGTGAACCTGGGAAGCGGAGCTTGCAGTGAGCCGAGACTGTGCCACTGCACTCCAACCTGGGCGACAGAGCAAGACTCCAACTCAAAAAAAAAAAAAATGAGAACAGTTTTTTAAATAATCATATTACCATTACCATACCTAATAATAATTCCTTAAGCTCCCAAGGTGTCATTTGTAGCTAGTTAAGTTTTGGTACCAGCATTCAGTCAAGGTTTATACATTGCATTGGGTTATGATGTTTCTTTAGATTTCTGTAACTGCTTGGATATTATGCACATCACATGCACGCAGATGCCACTGGCCAAAGGAAATCATGGCCAAGCCTGACAGTAGGGAAGAGAAGCATTCTCTGCTTGCTGAGAGGCACAGCAAGTCACATGACAGGGGAAGGAAAGGGTACTTTTGACTAATAAAATCAATCATACCATCATGGTTTTATAAATGAGAGAGGATATATAAATGATATATTACGTATCCATGCATTCTTAATCATTCATTCATTCACTTTTTTTTTTAAAGCTAAGGGATACACAACTGATTTAATGATATGGGAAATCTCTTATCTCCTCTTGTCCCCAGTACATACATTCACTTTGGCAACTGCAAGTGAGTCCCTGGCAGGTGGTGGATACTGTGCCAGTAGAATCAGGGACAAACCTAGAGCATCTTAATTTAGGGTCTATAAACTTGAAGCTTAGGCAATATTCAGATTACACTTTTTAAATTCATGCTACAAATACTTTCTTGTTGTTGTATAAGAAAGCTTTTCTTCAACTATGCCCAATCCTCTGTGGTACCATAATAACTCGCTCCAATCTTTCAGAGAGTTGATCATGTTATTTTAGAGATAAGAGCACCCTTGGAAGTGGACTGACTTGTCAGGTGGCTTTGGGGTGAAATCTGAGGAAGAGTTTTCCCCTATCTTTTTATTATGAACATTTTCAAGCATATAGAAAGGTTGGAAGAATTGTACAGTTACCACAAAGTTTCAAAAATTGTTACTTGCCCTATCTTCTACACACCTACACACACATACACACACATACACACACACACACACATTTAGACACGCACATATATTTACTAAGTCATTTGAAAGTAAGTTGCAGACATCATGACACTTCACTCTAAATACTTCCGAATGTACCTCCTAAAAATGAGAATGTTCTTTTAAATAATCATATTACCATTACCATACCTTAGAATAATTCCTTAAGCTTCTAAGATGTCATTTATAGCTAGTTAAATTTTGGTACGAGGATTCAATCAAAATTTGTGCATTGCATTTGGTTATGATGTTTCTTTAGATTTCTGTGCGAAAAGTCTGACAGTACTCCTAGTATGTGTATATATATTATATATACTATATATACATTATATAATATATAATACATATAAAATAAGTAGTATCATAAGTAGATCTAAGCTCTAGGGATGCTCATCCTTTGGGGGATCATTGGTTTTCAGCCCTGTCTGTGGATCTATCTATCTAGCTGTATCATTCAGATATAACCTTACAAGTTTTTAATTAACTTATTTGATTTTAGTTATGTCATTCCTTTATTCTTATATTAAAGGTATGGGTTCCTAATAACATTAACATACTCACTTATTTGCTGAATCCTACAATCTAGCTAATATAGCTTCCAAATTAGTCTCAACTGTCATTTGATGGGCCTATGGGCATACCCAGATCTCCGTTACTCCATAAAGTTCTTTCAAGTTTGTAGAGTTCCTCGTCTATAAAGTAATATTAATTATATCTAGCAAATAGGGTTGATACAAGAATTAAGTCAGTGCCTACAAAGTGCCCATTATAATGTCTAGCATATTGTAGAATGTGAAATAATTATCTGCCATTTTTATTAATATTAAAAATAACTTCTGCCTAAAGAGCTTCTGCACAGCAAAAGAAACTACCATCAGAGTGAACAGGCAACCTACAGAATGGGAGAAAATTTTTGCAACCTACTCATCTGTCAAAGGGCTAATATCCAGAACCTCCAAACAACTCAAACAAATTTACAAGAAAAAACAAGCAACCCCATCAAAAAGTGGGCAAAGGATATGAACAGACACTTCTCAAAAGAAGACATGTATGCAGCCAACAGACACATGAAAAAATGCTCATCATCACTAGCCATCAGAGAAATGCAAATCAAAACCACAATGAGATACCATCTCACACCAGTTAGAATGGCAATCATTAAAAAGTCAGGAAACAACAGGTGCTGGAGAGGATGTGGAGAAATAGGAACACTTTTACACTGTTGGTGGGACTGTAAACTAGTTCAACCATTGTGGAAGACAGTGTGGTGATTCCTAGAACTAGAAATACCATTTGACCCAGCCATCCCATTACTGGGTGTATACTCAAAGGATTATAAATCATGCTGCTATAAAGACACATGCACACATATGCATATGTTTATTGTGGCACTATTCACAATAGCAAAGACTTGGAACCAACCCAAATGTCCATCAATGACAGACTGGATTAAGAAAATGTAGCACATATACACCATGTAATACTATGCAGCCATAAAATAGGATGAGTTCATGTCCTTTGTAGAGACATGGATGCAGCTGGAAACCATTATTCTCAGCAAACTATTGCAAGAACAGAAAACCAAACACTGCATTTTCTCACTCATAGGTGGGAATTGAACAATGAGAACACTTGGACACAGGAAGGGGAACATCACACACTGGGATGGGGGGAGTGGGGAGGGATAGCATTAGGAGATACACCTAATGTAAATGACGAGCTAATGGGTGCAGCACACCAACATGGCGCATGTATACATATGTAACAAACCTGCACGTTGTGCACATGTACCTTAGAACTTAAAGTATAATAAAAAAGAAAAAAAATCCTAAAACAAAATAACCTAATATGCAAAATGACTAGATGTCCTCAAGCTTATGCATTTTATACTGTTGGATTGGAGGAGAACTACCCCAATTTGACATGATTTATTATACAGAATACAAAGTACAACAAAGAAGGCAGCTGTCCTCTTATTCAGAGTAGTATGTTTCTTCCTGGAAAATCTCTTAATTTTTTCCAATTGGGAACAACACATTAATATCAATGAATTCCACGAAGGAAGGAAGTTTTGAGAAATACAATGGGTGGTAGCCTTGAGATGTGAAAACTTAGAGGTGAAGGTGAGAGGGAGTCAGTCAATAAATAGATAAGCCAACTAAAATGTGCAACCATGTGACATTATTTAGTGTGAGGAACAAACAGCTTCACATTATTTCATAGCCCCCTTACTACTGAGATCGAGTTTTCCAAAGACAGTTAGAGATAATCATAGCAAAGGCTGATATCAGAGGACAGTAGAAATTAAATAGAAACAGATGACTCTCAACTTTTGATTCTGCACATGAAAGGCTTTATTTCTGGGAGTCACTTGATGATTCCGAGTTTATAACTATGGTAATATGACTGGACCCAGAGGGGTTCAAGACCCATAGCCAGTCTTGAGAGTGTGGGAGTGCCTGAGCACGTGTCAGGCATAGTGGAATCTGTCCCAGGCAGTCGAGGACAGTGACTAAGAGAAACAGCTTCAGATTCAGACTGCCTGGGCTGAAACTCACTTTTTCCTTTATTAGCCATGTGATCTTGGGCTAATCACTTATCTGTGCCTCAGTTTCATCATCTGTAAACAGGAATAATAATATTTTCCTCATGGCATTATTGTGAAATTAAAATGTTTAAACTATGCACAGTACATAAATTCAGTAAACAGTAGTTCAATGAATAGTGTCATTACTGATTCCTCCATTACTATATAAGTGAGAAGGAACTCATTTTTGTGCCCAGCCCTGAAAGCACAATATTATCTACCAGGGATAAGGCTTTGCAAGTAGCCAGGAATGAGCATCTTTCCTCCTGTCATAGCCCAAGATGGTAGGGGCAGATGTAGAGCAACTCAAGCTAGAGAGATCTGGTCAGTTGAAGTTGAGGTGGGAGAGGAGAGGTGGTGATGAGAGATGCTCACAGAACCCAAGCAAGAGGCTTGCAGACATCGTGGTATGTGCAGCCAGGTGAATCACTGAAGAGCATCACAAGAACACCTGGTCCAGTGAGTTGAGATTGAGACCAGTGAATTCATTGTTGAGGTTGAAGGCAAGGAACTGAGCAGAGACAGGTTGAAAAAGGGTCAGGCAAGCTGAGATGTGGTGGTGAACACAGATCATGACCACAAGGTAGACTGTGATTTGGCCAGCTATCTTTCCAGGAAATCAGACCACAAATCTAGAGGTCATTTTGACAACCCATCACTCCATATATCCAATCCTTGCTTTTACCTCTCAAAGCATTTACTTTTTTCTTCATTTCCACCTTCAGCTCCACACTTCACCAACCCAAATCATCTTTTGCTTGGACTGGAAAAGACCCCAAACTGGTATCTCTGCTTTCATACTGCTTCTGTCCTTTCTTTTTTTTCATCCTGCAGCCAGAGGAACTTCTAAAAAAATCAGTACGATCATGTGTCAGCCCAAAAAACTTTTCATGATTCTTAGGACAAAACTGAAATTCCTTATTGAGTGTGGCCAAACGCTACGTGTCCTACCGCCATGTCTTCTGCCAGGGTCTCCGTGCTGTGCTCCAGCATCACTGACCCTCCTTCAGTCCCTAGTCCCCAGCACAATGCACCCAGCTCTTGTGACTGCTGTGGCCTCTGCCTGCGGCACTCTTCCCCCTCCTTTCATCTATGTAACAGTTCATCCGCCCAATCACAAGTCAAGCATCAGGGAAATTACCCCTGATCTCCTGATCAGGTCAATCTTCCCTTTCTGTTTTAGGCCCTTGTAGAGCATCATCAATTTCTCCACTGTGGCACTTACAAAGTTGAAATTCCTTATTTACTTGCAAATCATTGGTTAATAAGCTCTATGAAAGCAAGAATCATATTTTCATTTGCTCAGCATTATATCTCTAGAGTATAATATGCTGTTTGGAGTATACTAGGCACCAAATAAGTATTCATTGACTGACTAAATGCATGCATGCATGAGTGAATGGGCACATTAATGAACAGCAGAGACTACAGCAGAATCAGGGTGTGGGATTGTATAACAGTACTGGCTCATCAGGAGGCATCAACAGCTGAGTCCTCTTATCTGGGCATGGCTCAGATTTTCCCTAAACAGACCCATCCCCTGGACTGACCCCTCAAGTCAGGAGGGGTCTTCATTCTTCTACAAGTTTGCAAGTGTAGAAGCGGCATTCTGATTGGTTCATCTCTGCATCCTCAGTGCAGTGTATTGCATTTAGTGGGCGCTGAGAGTTTTTCCCTGAGTGAATGAGTCCCTGAAGTGCTGCCCGGGGAGAAGCAATTCCCCACATTCTCATCTTCTCTACCATTTTACTGTTGCACAGTTGTACTGGGATGTCCAGTATCCTGAGACTGGTATAGGACCTCTCCTTGGGAGAGGAACTTGAACACTGTATTTTGATGTTTTAGAATGTTCATGACCAGAGGTTTAGCCTCTCCATCCCACCCCTGCCATGTTATGACATGCCAAACCCAAGCTGTCTTTCCTGGGGTGAGATTGGACCAGGGTTGTTGTCATTTTCCTAGGATGCTAAGCTTGGTAAGGAATTATCTCCTCCAAGGCCTGGGTGTACCTCTGTTTCCTCAGTGACTCTGAGGAAGTGGCATTTCTGGAAAGGATAGACCCAGGCCCTGGTTTCCTGGCAGCCAGAACTGGAGGGAGTGTGTAAGCTGAACTTTATACTTTCTTCCTGCACTTGACAAACATCTCATTCTTTATTTCTCTCCAACAACATGTGATGACCCTTTGGCAAGTCCTTCGTGCTAAATTTCCTTTTTATGGAAGCAGCAGTAAAAACTCGAGGGCCTTTGATAGGCAGTGCTGGGCTGTTGTGTGGATGTAAATCACCTGGGCATTGGCTGGATATGGTCGACAGATTTCTAGGTTCAGTGAAACTTTCCTTTCCCATATAAATCAAATTCTGACCTATGAAGGTCTAGGCTAGCAAACACTTCCAAAGCCGCTGAGTTTGGGCTGAAGTTGGAGCTTGTCCTGTTTGGGTGATGGGCACAGATTTTGTGGTGAGCATGAAGGGAAAATGTACTAAGTTAGAGTTTTGCACATTTCCCATGTGCCTGAGGATATTGGAACTTTTCACTCTTGGTTCTTTAAATGAAATGAGATGGAAAGCATACATAAAGGAAGTTGAGGAAGCTTTGAAATGAGCATGGAGAATTTGACCCAAGTTTTGGGTGGTGGAGAAGTGTGGAGTGTGTGTGTGTAACTATAAAAACTCTGAGACTTCTTCTTCAAGTTTCTCCATAGCCAAAAAAAAAGAAAAAAAGAAAAAGAAACTACTATAGCCAAACCATTATAAGGCATTTTTATGTGGAATGGTGTTGAGAAGATCTGCCTTTAGAAGGACTTGGAATTTTAGCATTGTTCCCAAAGTGTCAGTTATCTCCTTGTGACTGAAGGTACCTTGAGGATCAGAGGGACCTGTGTATTTGCTTTTGGACTTTGTATATCATTTCAGATGGTACATTATTTCTACTTATAACCCAAATTCCCAAGAGTCTGTTTACTATAGAGGTCTGAAACAGAAACTTTAAAGGGTCACAAAGTATCCAGAATGGGTAACTTAGGAAGACACCCACTCTACCTCTTACCTGCAGGAGAATCATCACTAATGGAAATGAGCGTTCAGCATCCCTAAAGCCAGGTATCAGTCAGGTGGAGGACTGCCTGCTTAAGGTAGCGCTGACACTCACTAATGGCCCAGTTATCAGAGAATAGCATATTGCCATTAACAACTGATTATACACATTATTGGGTAGCTCATAGCTAATGGGACCTGTCACAAGATCTCAGAAGACTGGGCTTATGATCTGCTGATAAATAGATATGTGGTACACGTGGGTCAGTCATTTCCTTATTAAGGAGAAAGGAGGAAATGAAGCGAGAGCTTCAGCAGACCCACATAGACTGTGCTACATGCCTGGCTGGAGTCTGGCATCAGGACATGAGCCTCGGGGTGGGCTGAGGTACAGCAGGACCCGTCTCCCTTCTGGTCCTGCAAATAAAAAGGGTGGATGTGGATGAGGCAATGCTAGGGGGAATTAATTAATTAATTAATTTATTGACATGGAGTCTCGCTCTGTCGCCCAGGCTGGAGTGCAGTGGCGCGATCTCAGCTCACTGCAAGCTCGGCCTCCCAGGTTCATGCCATTCTCTTGCCTCAGCCTCCTGAGCAACTGGGACTACAGGCACCCGCCACCACACCTGGCTAATTTTTTTGTATTTTTTAGTAGAGACAGGGTTTCACCATGGTAGCCAGGATGGTCTCAATCTCCTGACATTGTGATCTGCCTGCCTCGGCCTCCCAAAGTGCTGAGATTACAGGCGTGAGCCACGACGCCTGGCCTAGGGAGATTTTTTAAAAGTGCATTGAAACTTCAGCATTCCAAAGAAAGGTGTTCTCCTGGTGCTTCGCTTCCCCTGGGAGGCTAGAACTCTTTCTAGAGATGCTGTCTTTGTTCTTGTAATTCCTTTGTGGGATTTCCTGAGGGAGTGGTGTATTATTTTTGAGTGTCCTCAGTTGTGTCAAATCTTTGAAGGAGTAATTTGCAAATGTGAGCTAAATGAGGATGAGAGTGTTACTGCTGACTAGTACTGTGTAATTTAAACCATGGTTGATGTCTACTGACCATCTTGATCCAATTATCTAAGGTTATAGCAAAGTAGGTCTGAGGTGTGCCACAAATGCAGGTGTGTGACATTATTTTATTTAAATCGATTAAGTCTGATTTAGCTCAGGTTGATGAGAAATGCTGCCTCAGTCTTTTTGGTAAAGGGTAGGGGTGGAGACAGTTCCTGAGGCCCTCTGGTATCAGTCCACCCTGGGCACTGCTTACCCTAATCTGCATTGGTTCCTTGAACTCGTGAATGCAGTGCTTCCTCAGCACCATGCTTTTGCCAAGGCTGGGGGCCTTCCTGTCTAGGCTAAGCCTCTTTAATTTCATTATGCTGACACCTAGCCAGAGGCCTATAGCCTCCACATGGCATTGCAAGAGTCCTGGATTCTAACTTCTCTCTAAACCTACAGGCCACCTTCTCAGTCTTGGGGAATCTCCAAATTCAAAGGCATTTTTTTCTTTCTCTGTGCTTCAAGGAGTGCAAACTTTTAGAAGGAAAAGCCTGGTAGGGACTTCTCTGCAGGCAATTTCTACTTTCAGCCTTTAAAATCCTTCACTGAAGTGAGGAATGCAAAGGACTTGGCTACTCTTTGGGAACGAAGGAGGGGGAAATATAGTTAGAACCAAACACATAATAATGTCTCAGCACATTATGCTGCTGTGATAGTGATGGTGATGACATGGTGATGATACGAATGATGATTTATACTGGCTTATTGCTTTCCAATTTCAAACTACTACCTGTTGTGATTCCCACCGTAAGTCAGGAAGACAGGATAGTATGCCAAAAGGAAAGGGAAACTCAGAGAAGTTTCTCGAGTCGCCCAAGGTCACACAGCAATTAAGTAGCTACAAGTCCTCATTTGTGGGTCCAACATTGTTTTCTTTGAAGATCACATGTTGCTCTTCCCTGTTTGGTGAACACCAGAGTCTTCTGGGAGAAAGTGACTTCGAGTGACTTACAGACAATCAGATCCAGGACACCTAGGGATGTTAGCAGCGGGGACCCTGAGACTGGCTGCAGCCCTGCAAACGCTTTCTGCTCTCTGGGCAGGAGGGATAGCTCTTAGGTCAAACATAATTTGAACCCCTGTCATAGGAAATGGGTTCTCCGAGAATGGAAAGAAAGTTTATTTTGGTAATATTTTCTCCTCTGCATCAATCTTCCTAAATTTCTACTATTTCTTTCCTTGTACCAGGACTAGCTGTTTACCTAATTATTCTCCCAGTGAAAGTGGTTAAGGGTTGGACAGAGGAGGCAGAAAAAGATTGCACTAGAAGGAAAGAGAAATGTTCTATTTTTCCAGGGAGACACAGATTTATTTCAGTTTTAGTAGCTCTTATTCAAATTCATCAGAAGTAATTAATGAAAGCTAGAAGAAGGCACGCACACACACAGAGATACACACACACACACACACACACGCACACACACACACACACTCCTTCCTAGGATTTTTTCATTCTTACTTGAATTATGTTGAGCTGTTTGGTCTATTGGTTCAGTACCCCAAGCCTAGTGCAGTATTGTCATCCCTTGCTTTACAACACAGTCATTATATCCCTAAACCACATTGTGATACACAGTGCCTTCTGTTTACGACTCCCGAAACTCCCACTCCATATATCACCTGCCATAAAACCCATCAAACTGCTGCTACTAAAATGGTGCACAGTGGTCTAAGCAGGAGCCAGGCAAATTGTGTGCTACCCTACTGTGGTTAATGAGAGTGAAAATGTGGTTAGGATTTTATTCAGGCGATGTTCATTTGCAGGGCCATTGTAGTGAGATGGCAAAGAAAGATTCTTTTGTTAAGTTGAGTGACAATATATTTTCTATTGTATGGAGTGGTTCAGTGCAGAATTTGCCAAGTTATTTGTCAATTGTAAATAAGTTAAACTGTGACCTTGAACGACTAGATTTTGATTACTTAGGGGTCTTGAAAACTAATTAATATACTGAGGCTATTATATCGAGTATCAGTAACCTGTTGCGAGATTTTAAAGTACAGTAGTGTAATTTGACTCTTAAAAAGACAAACAAAAGTTAAAATAAAATGTCCCTTTTCTATATAATAGGTACAATTTATTGTATCTTCAGCCTGGGGATTTTTTTAAAAAAGGAGATGGAGGAGAGGAGAAAGGGCATTGTCCCTTTTGAACTTTTTGTATTCTCCTGAAATTTGCACATATGCAGAAAATTCATAGCAATATCTGTAACCATCAATGAGTCACTGAAAGATTTGTGAGGGTCTTCATTCAAAAATAATAAGAGCAATTAAACATGGCTTTGTTCTTTAAATAAGATTACTTCTAAGGAATTCTCACCCTTCCTCATACCCTCTCTTCATTTCCAACTCAAGAACGAAGACATTTTTATCCCAGAGACAGGATTTCTTAAAATGATGCAGTAAATACAGGTATCTTACTCAGGAAAAATAACATAAACTTCTCTCTTGTTAATCCATAACTTACCTATTGTGTCACAGCTCTTTCCTTCCCCTTGAAGTAACTGACTATATGGCATGGAAGTCATTTACTGCAAATGATATTAGAAATTTTTTTTTTCACTAGCCTTGGTCCACTCATGGAAACTTTAAAGAAAAATGAACATGGTGTATGTATAGCATGTCTGATCTCATTAACTCATTAATTCATCACTGAGAGAGGAGCATCCCCAGAGCCCACCCTAGGCAATGTCATGGAAGCAGAGCTTGTCCCTGGCATGCTCTTGCCTCTCTATATTGATCTTCTCCACTGCTTCCCCAACCAGTTGGGGTCCTGGAGCTGCCCCTGCAGTACCATTATCATTGCCAAAGCTAGCTTGGGCACCCCGCAGAACCCTAGGTTCTCTGCTTATATGTTATTCATTTGATACACACAGAAATGCTATGAGGTGGTTTCTAGAGAATTTCCCACTTTACAAATTAAAAGAAAAGAGATAATCCCATAGAGATTAAGTAATTTTCCCAAAGTCAGTTAAGTAGGAAGAGGCAGGACTTATTTTTCCTTCTGCCCTTTGTTCTAGACCTTTCTCTTCTTCCTGATCGCCTTCTCTGGGGGTTCTCTCTGCCTCGTCCTCTTTCCCAAAATGATACTCTTCCTGAGAATTTCATGCTGTGGCCACATCAGAGAAATTACTGGGAAGGAGGCACTATAGCCACTTCATAAGTACTGCATGCTGGTCCTGTGTGCAATCAACAGATTCCTTAGAGGTTCCTCTCTCTATGTTCATATCTCAGCAGCCCTAATCATGGAAGGAAGTAGATCCAGTATTATCAGAAAAGACTAAATAGAGACTGAAAGAAATGTCCTACTACAAAGCTTTTGTGGGTGATACTGGTACATTCTTTGTATTTTCAGGAGGCTTTATTCATCAGCCCCAGTACTGCACCATCGTAAGACTGAGGCAAACAAATCATTCAGGTAGACACAAAAGGGTAAAAAGGGGAAATACGATTCTCTTTGGAATGACCACAGGCGATGGGGCAGAGTTTTCAGATTGGACCCCTCTGTGATCTGCTTGATTTCTTTAGGGAAAATCTGATTTCAATTGAGTCATATTGCTTTAAAAAAAATTCCAACTCCAAACAGCGCCACATAAAGGAAATTAAACTATAAAAAGTGCATTAAGGTAAGGGTAGGGATCTAAGTTACTGGCCCAGAAACAAGTCAAAATCAAAGTTGAGAACAGAACCCATAAGTTGCTCTTGTTGGAGATTACAGATGCCACCGGTATTTACAATTGCTTGATATAAAACAGTCTACCTTGCAATGGATGCTGACATCATTAGCACGGCACTTATGACCTGAGGCTCTCCGAGTACTTTATAAGCATCCCTTGCTTTTTCAGTTCTTGTGGAAAATCAGAAAAATAGAAAGTACCGTGATTTGTGCCATGAGGATAGGAACACTCCAAATGGAAAGGGATTCTAACCATGAAAGCTTAGTGATGATTTGGATGTTTGCAAGGGGTGTTGTTGGCACTTGAGAGGCTTGGATATATTCTCTCCTTGACTCAGTAGTCCCATACTCTGTAATTTATATTTCTGACATTAGAAATCTGCATTAAGATAGGCAGTTGGGTAAAGACGACTATTAATATTCTAGCCTTGGTGGTGCCATTAATGAGCTATGCGACCTTGGCAAGCCACTTATCCTTTTTCTCATGCCTGCTGTCCAAGAATATTTTGAAGATCAAGCAAAAAAATAATGTGAACAAACTCGGTAAAGTACAGAGCACAAAACCATTGCATTAGCATTGTATAGGTGAAAAAGACAAAGAAACAACAGACATAATTTAAAAAGTTGGGTTGAGAATGGGCCACAGTGTTTTGCATGCATGTAAATGTAATATCAAATTTAATACAGGTACCGTTGTACCCTTCCTAATTATTTCTTACACCTGGATGTGGCCCATGGGAAAATTCTCTCAGAGGCCATGCATTTAGGGTCTTGTATATTTTCAGGTTTCCTTATTAAGTAGAAACCAGAAGCCTTTTTATGTCTCCATGGGGACACCTCCAGAGCTTGTATCAGCAAAAAAGAAACCATAACCTGAGGTGTTGGGGTGAGGACAGAAAGCATGAAGGGGCTCAACTCCAGAGAAATGGGAGCCCATTCCATCCGGCTGGCCTGGTGTGCTGCTGTGGTCTTCTCCTGGACATGGAATATTCGTTGTGTTTAAAAGGAGCTTTGCCTTTTAAAGGAAAAAAGAGTTGAGAGGGGTGTGTGTGTGTGTGTGTGTGCAGGCATGCATGTATATGTGTGCATGCTCTGTTTATAGATGTGTACTTAATCAAAAAGTTTTGAGTCTCTCCATTAAAAGTAGGAGAAAGTGGCTGAAAGGGAGGAGAATGAAGGATGGAGTGTCTTTTCTAGCTAAAAAAAAGTGTTAGCCTAGTGATGTTAATTGAACATCTGAAGACAAAGATAATTGTACAATATGTTATTTGTTATGTCCTCTTTTTAAAAAGGTTGGACATGGCTATGTTTTTTATTCTCAATTGCTAATTTTTTTCAGACTCACCATATCATTCATTTTTATGGTTAACTCACCACTATTTTGTCCAGTTTTGAGCTGGGTACTTTGGGGTTTGGGAAAAGCCTGAGCTATGGTTACTGACCTGGAGAAACTTATGGACTGGTCAAAGGGGAGATATTTATTTTAAAAAGGGGGCACAGAGAGGATTTACATTAAGTGCTACATCAAGTGGCAAAGACAACCCACCTTTGGGGGTTCAGAGAAAGAAGAATTGCAGTTTTCTAGGTAGTCGATGTTGAGGGTTGGGGTAGGGAACCAGAAGTGGGGGAGAGGTGTGGGCAGAATTTGGAGAGACTCACCTCTCTAAACACCTGGGCTCTGAGAGCCTGAGACCAGCAGAGGGAGTACGAGGTAATAAACAACTTTGGTTTGAGAAGTTGACTGTGATCTTTGCAGCTCAGGGAAAACAAGGCAGTGAGCAAGAGTGTATCATCCACTACTGTCTTATCTTCCCTCTCTTCTCCCTGATACCTTTCAGAAGTCCACTATGTCTCACTCGTCTGCCTCATTTGCAAAATTTATTTCGTGGTTACATGCAGAAAGAAACTCGAAACCAAACTAACCAAAAGAGCCCACAAGCAAACAAACAAAAACTAGGTAAGGAAAACACAGTAAGATTAAATTCTTAATTATTATTTCAAACAACTTCAGTTCTTTGCACTCTCAGTTCTTTGGATAATCAGGTAATATGAGGAACTCACAGAATACTATAGCTCAGAGACCTGTCAATTGAATATTTTCTCTGCCTTGGGAAATGGGCTGTTTAACAAAATTCAGCAAATCAATGACTGTTGGAAAGGCGATTTGGAGGGAATTAATGCAACCTTTATAAGACTTCAGTGGCAAAACATGCATTTAAAAAGGCTGAAGCCTTATGTTTATTCTCTGCAGAACTTTAAGCTTCTAGAAGCTTGGTCAAATATGGCCACAGTTCTGTTCAAGTGGGGCTCCTGCTTTACTGAGCTGGCTCTGCCTGGCTTTACAGGGCCCACCCCATGGGTCTCCCATTAGTTCATCAAAAAACAACACAACTCTGCCTACCTCAGGGCCTTTGCACATGCTATTTCCACTGGCAGCCCCACTCTCCATCTCTTCCCCAGCCTTTCCTTTGTCTAGCGACTTCTAACTCAGTGATTCAGCTTTCCCCTCTCAAATCAGGTCTCACTCTTTCAGAAAGTCATTCACAGCCTACAGACTGCCTGCCATATAGTCTTAAGGCACTTTGCACTTTTTATTTATAGCACTCAACGAAGTTTGCAATCACATGTGTATTTTTATGACAATTCCACTCACCGTTCTTTATCCTACTTGACTGAAATCTCCAGAGGGGAGGCACTCTGTCCTTTTTACATACCATTGTGTCCTCAGCAGGAAGTATAATGCCTGGTACCTAATAAATCTCACTAACTAATCACTTGGCGAATAAAAAATACAGACTTAGTGAATAATTATCAACTGCTAATAGCAGGCATTATCGTATGCTAAGAGCTATGAGAGTAAGGAGAATTGAGACTTAAGAGAGGACAATAGGTCAGAAGAGCCTTGACAAAGACTGGCTTTAGAAGGAGAGACATGGAATAAGGAGGAGACTGTGAAGGCTGGATGTGGAGCTGGCACAGGGCTGGCTGAGGGTCATGCAGACACGGTTGACATAAAATGTGGGGGACACACCTGAAGTAGGTGGAAGCACCAACCATTGCTCAATGTACCATGATCTAAAGAATGTTGCTAATGAAGACAGCTATTCTTCATTTATTTCCCACCCCTGAATCCATACTACATCCTTTATACCCTGCTCTGTGTCCCAGGAGGCTGACCGTGGTTCCAGCGTTGATTTGGCCAAATGGAATATGCTGGCAGGGACTACAGCAAAGGAGCAAAGAGAAGGTGGGTGTTCCCACTTTCCGCCTTCCTTAAGGGCATGTCTCTGAAGGGAGTGGCATTTCTGCATCACTCCAGCTCCTGCTTCCTGGTCCCTCTCCCTTGGCATAGCTCTTACTGGTCTCAGGACACTATTTACTACCCCTGTTCCATCAGTCCTGGGACCTTCACTAACCTGAGTCTCTATGCGCGTCTCTGTCCATTCCTCCTCCCTTGTTTGTTTCCTTGACTCTACTCACTCCTCTGTTAGCAGCCCCTTAATTAAAGTCTCTTTATTAAAATCATCTGGAGACTATTCTGTTTCCTGCTGGGACCCTGACTTGCTTTCACTTCCTTTCTCCAGGTGACAGTATGTATTCATGTGCTGCATTTGGTACAACGCTAGGCACCAGTACTGCCTGCCAACAGGCAACATGATTAAAACTGACCGTTTGTCTAGCTCCATATTAGAAACATCCTCTTTATTTCTGGGTAGCACTTTGGCTGATTGGATTTCTTGGCTCTGTCCATGGAGGGAAAGGCATCTCTTTCCCCTTCTTCTACTCCAAATGCAATGACTACACTGTTAACAACCTGATCCCAAACCTAAACTCTCAGTCTGAAGAGAGCTGCCTTAGAAATCCCAAACTGACAAGGGCATGGAGAATAGAACCATTAGCAGGCAAGAGTGCTTATTAGACTTACAGTCTGCAAAATTCAGGTCACCCAATTTTTTTGAACTGAATTATTGCACTAGCTGCCTCAGTTCCCTAATTTATTTTGCTGGTGTAGAGCCTGGGTCTTTACCCTTTTTTAGCCTCACCCCCTCACCCCTACTCACACACACACAAAAGTACAGCAAAGTAGAATAGGAGGAGTGCAGGTGCAAGAGATTCTCTCCTGGTTCCAGTCCTATTTTGATGTTATTGGCTGGTTAGATTTTTCTCCCTAGACATATTGAACATGTACCACAAGATCTATAAAATGTCCAATTAAGAAACCAAATGAAAGTGTTCAGAAACCAACTCAGTTACATAGATGCATCATGGAAAGACTTAGAAAATAGAACACAATAATTTAAATATGTTTTTAAACTTATGGAATCATATTTCTCCTGACATTCCCCTGATCCACACCCCCTGTCAGATCCTCAGAGCAGGAAAATACTAGGAATGAGTTTTCTAAATTAGGAATTGAAAAATGACCCATTTACTGAAAATCAAATGCGATCTCTCTCACGTTCTGCAAGTACCTGAAGGAGATAGATATACAGAGGCCTCATTTTAGAATCTGCCAATGGAAGGGTCAACGCTTGATCTGTAGAGTCCTATTCACTAAGGAAACTTTTCCTTGCAGGATTGAAGGAGGGAACAGAAGACACAGAGGCATGGATCGTGTCTTCACTTGGGCTTAATGGGATGGGGCTGGGATGTCACCCTGAACTCAGACCTGAAGGAAAGGAAATATCTTGTTGGAGATTTAAGGTGGAATGAAAACCTGATTGTACTTATTCTAATTTTAGTTTCCTTCAAAAATTCAAAAAACACCACATTATACAACTTGTGCTTTTCTGTAAATAGACTCATTCTCTTTGTTTTGAGGCTTTGGTTATTGCTTCTCTCACATTCTGAGTAGGAAATCTTATTCAGAGGCCATTGCTTATAATCCCAAGACTTCAGAGGAGACATGAAGTGGCCACCTGCTGCACTACCTGAGTACATACCCTCCTGTTTGCTGATTCTATGATGGGGATGAACAAAGACAAATATAAAGCCAGACATGGTGGCATGTGACTGTAGTCCTAGCTACTTGGGAGGCAGGGGTGGGAGGATCCCTTGAGGCTAAGAGTTTGAGGTTGCAGTGAGCTATGATCATGCCTGTGAGTAGCCATTGCACTCCTGCATTCCAGCCTGGGCAACATAGGGAGATCATATCTCTAAAAAGCAATGTATATAAAAATATCTGGATCATACCTAAGTCAAGTCTTTGGTCATTTTCCTTAGTCAAGTTGTCTCTCTATTTTTTTCAGGAGGTATATGGCTAAAGAAAAAAATTCTGGCTTTTTACTATTGGTCTTGGGGTAGTTGCTACATGTAAGGGACTATTTATAGGGCTGATTTATAAGTATGTTGACTATGGTTCACAACAGACATTCACTTAAGTAGGCATTCCAAGCTTTACTGTGTTGGTACTCTAGGGTGGCTAGACTCCCTTCAAGGAAAATCAAGAGATGCTCAAAATAAATAATTTTAAATTCAATTTTATTTTAAACATGCAAGCCAACTAGTTGTAGTGACCTGAGAGTCAGAAGAAGAGCTGCATTTATGCCACAAGCTTGTTGTGGAAGTTGAGGGAGTTTCCTTAACTGTTTTTATCTGTGAGATGAGAAGTTTAGACTTGGTGCCTCTGTGTTGCCCAACTGCAGGGACACTATCCACACTGTAATCTACATGGTACTCTAGGGAAGCCCCATTTCCATAGACCACAGTGAGAATGGTATCCCCTGAAGTGGTGAACTGCTGAGGTCCAGGTTCAACCTCTAAATCCATAAGTATCTATTGATTACCCATTATGTGCCCCAAAATAGGCATTTGGAAGGCAAAAGGTCTAGGGCAAGCATTAAGAGGGAGGACAACTAACTGGGAGTGAAAATTATTTCACTATATGTTGATGAACTTGTTTCATAAGCTTGTGTTAAGAATCCACTAAGTGCCAAACACTGTACTAGGCTCGTCCATATATTTATCTTCTAAACTCAGCTTAAACCTGACTCCCTTCATGAAGAACCAATCCCCTCTCTTCAGAACTCGCAAGCTAGTGGAGAAGATGGACACATGGACAAATAAACAGAAACTTTGATAAGTACCAAGGTAGTGCTATAAACCTGAGACATGGTAAACTTAGCCATGAGATTTTTGGATTATCTGATATTTTATACTAGTCGTATTTCTCTTCTCTGTTGATGACTCACTGAGGTGTCAATGCACTTCAACTAATATTTATTGAGTAGGGAAACCGCTGTTAAGAATGCAAAGGTGGGTGACGTGAAGTATGTTGTTAAGGATTAGGAAATTCAGAGAAAATTTGTAAATAACACAAATGAACTTTGTTAAGAGCTTAACAATGTGCTACGGGACTCTGAGACAGGGAGACAGAGATGGGGGTCAGTTGGGTGGGGTGGGGAGTGGAGAGAGAGAGAGAGAGAGAGAGAGAGAGAAACACGTGCATATTGGGCTTGGAGAATCAGAAAGGTGTCCTTGCAGGAGATGCCATCAAGGTGACCCATACTTGTTCTTCCAGACTAGGCCTAGTCTTCCTGGTTCACACTTTCATGGTTCCTGGTACTTTGCCTTGATGGCAAAGTTGTAACGATACGTTATTTTATTATTTGATTAACATCTGTGACACTAGATTATAAGCTCCTTGAGGGTAGAGACTGTGTCCTTCCTGCTCGTTATGGTAGCCCCATGGTCTTGAATGGTGCCAGATGAGCTTAGAAGGCAGTCAAAAGTACTTAATAAATGAATGAATGAGTGAACATTGAAGAATAAGTAGAAATGGAAAAGAGAAAGAGTCCCCCAGGTGAAGGAAACAATTTGAACGATTGCCCTGCATATATGTTCCCATGGTAATCCTTAGACCACTTGTGAGCATTAGAAATGGCAAACTGTGTCCAACTCTCTTAACCAAGTGACTAGAGAGCTTCCTGACAGAAATTATGACAGTTGCAAAGAGTACCTCTAAACTTTCCTGAATAACCCAAGAAGAATTTGTTACCCTGATTAATAACCCAAGAAGAATTTATTTCCCTGATTTGATCTAAACTCTTCTTGAATCTAGTAGGTGCTCATCAAATATTTGCGAATGGAATTAGAGCAGGGATGGATTTACTGATGTTTTCTGTCCTACAACCTCTTGGAATAACAAGCTATCATTGCCTACCCCCTACCCCCTCCTGCTTCTCACTTAAGCCATGTCTTTATGCTGTGAGAAAAATGGCGCAATATGGGGAAAAAAAAGCAGGGCATCTGGTTCACCAGATATGCATATGGCCACAACATATGGCAAACCCAGGGCATTTGACCATCGTGCTCATTAGGATGTGCCGGCAAACCGGATGCCGCGCGCTCACTGCGTCTGTGTCGTTTTTCTCTCAGCATGCCGACCTGGTGTTAATCATCGGGACACACTTTCCTTTCGGAGCAAATCAGTTCCTCCACTCCTTTCACCTTTGATTTTTTTCTAAAATTCCCTCCTCTTTTGTGTTTACTTTCAATTGGTCGGTTGCTTTTCAAGTTCACAGGATGGTCTTACTCTTCAGGTTTCACTAAAAATGTCAACAAGCCACATTAAGGACAAAAAATGACCACAGCAGCTCATGGGCTTCTCGAGTGGGTGGGAAGAAAACACAAAAATACGAGGTTTGTTTTGCTTAACGGATTAAAGAAAAATCTAAATTTCTCAGAGTTCGAGATAATTAACTTTGCACAGAAAAAAGAAAACCAAACCCACCCTGGATTCCCTGGTTTTCAGTCAGGGACTTCACAACTTCAAGAAGAGGAGGGCCAGGGAGAGTGCACCCCACCCTAACCCTGGCAAACAAAACAAAACAAGCAGCAATTCAAACTTTTCAGAGGGGATGAATTTTCAAAAGCCAGGGAGCTGCTCATTTTGTGTGTTTGATAGTTTCCCCTATAATGTTCTGGCTCCACCGTTTCTAAGCCCATTTTATGTTTATAGTCTCCTTTCTCCACAGACCTCACCTCCCACTTCCCTAAGAAAATTCAGGTTTTCAGTTCTCATCGGCAACTGTAGCACCATTCGTTTAGTACATTTGCATATTCCATATTTGTCCAGGTTGCTCCTCTCCTGTTGCATTTCTGAAAAATAAGAAATGAGATCAAAACTCACATTAACCCCAATGTCATCCCCTTTGCTCTCCATTCATTGCTACCCTTTGTTTATCATCTTTCAGCAAATTTTCAATCCATATGACAATGCTGCCATCCGAATCAATTAGAACCAGTTACACAAAATAGACTTCCTGATGCCCTCTGTCAATCTTTTCCTGAATTCCAGCTGTATACCATCTATGCATATTCACTTATTGCTGGATACACATTATTCCTTTCATCTGCTAGCAACAATCAAGAAACGGTAACAAATTCGTCCGGAAGGATTTATTCTCCACGTAGTTACCTTCTTCTTTTTCTTTTTAAGTATTGCTGATGATTTGATTGAACTTAAAATAGTTACAGGTTTTTCTCATTTAATGCCCACTCTATTATTTCAAGGTAGGAGAAATGCAGATATTTTTCTTCTAAATAGTTTTATAGACAAAGTGAAAGATTTTTCATTCTTGCTTCAAATTCATTGTGAAAACAGAAGGCAGTTTTCCCAGATGGAAATCTGTCATATCATTATGGAAATGTCAGATTTCCACCCGGGGCATATTGACAAAAAGCCATGGTTTTTGCCCAGGGGGTGGAATTTCACAAATTTTCCCAAGAAGAGCTGCACTCCCTGGTAGAAGACAGAGGCAATTTCTTTCCCCATTTCAGATTTGCAAGACTGAGTGCTAAGAGATTGGTTTCAGGCAAATACCCAAAGAAGAGAAAAGAAGACTTTAGCATCCCTATTACTGGCTATGGGGACTTGGCTCTTTTTGTGAATCAGTCCTGGCTCTATTTACTTTAGTGTGATGGTTACCCAGAGCTGCGACTCTACTGGCGACATCACATAAAATGACATGATGTGTCATCTTGCCAGACAGAAGAAAGATTTCATTCTTTGGCCACCTGATTCTGCCATATAAATATCACCCCTTTATTTAATAGATATGCTTTCCTTAATTTTAGTAATTGTATTTTTCCCTCTGGGAATGGAGCATTTTAAACCTCTGTTAGTGGAGTGTTCATGAGTGCGTTAGAAATATTAGCAAATCATGTCCGTGTTAATGAATAATAGGACATTTAGAGGAAAATAAAACAATCCCCAAACATTTTCATACATTTATAGTCATCAGAATCTCATGCTTTAAATAGATGAAAGAGATTTGTGAGTGGCATAAGTCATGGCAGAAATAGCCTTGGGACATGAGTTACTCTATTCTGTTGCGTAAAAGTCTTTCTGCTGTGTATGATAGCCCCACAGATTAACAAGTACAATGTAAAAGGATCTAAATATTTTTCTTAAATAAAGATTTGCTGTTCTCAACAAAAAAACCTCTTCCAGTGATTACGCTAGTATAGGCACTCTGCTCCATTAGTATAAATGACTCCAATGTATTTTTTTTCCTAGCAGAAATACCTGCATTTAAAAAAAAATGCGGCAATAACTTCAAACTTCAAAGGTCTCAACTTCAAAAGGTTTCTTGCATTCTGCTTGATGGGACAGCATCTTATGCACACATGCTTTTTTCCCTGCTAAATGCCTTAATAATGAGCTTGGGTTCAGATTTTGTGAATCGGAGCCAAGTAACTCTATTTTATTATATTTGCTGGGAAATGAACTAGCTCAGGGTAATTAGGAAAGCAATTTTATTAGCTTCTATTTCATAAAGATTGTTTTTTAATCAGAGTCAGAACTTACTAGAAATGACTCTGTGCTCATTGCTTGGGTCTCAGGAAATGAAGTGGGGCACCATAGGTCCTAACCCACAGTAAAGCCAATGTGATGAAGACAGAAGCTTTGCTCTTAATCTGTAACAATGCTGTAAAAATAAACCCAATCTGATGGTGGTGTAAATAAAAGGGTCACAGCTAACAATTACCTGTGTCTAGTTTATTATAGACCCGAGGCTTGATAACAGAGGAAGTTACAGCCTTCTTTTTTAATTGACCAAGGAGTTTTGGATTCAAGTTGTGAACAATCCTGGTTTGGGGACTGGGATGCATAGTAAGAAAAGGAAAACACCAGATTAGGTGAATGTGTCTTCATGAGACAAATGGGAGAAAGAATTGGGACTGATAGTGTATTTAGATGACGTAGTGCAGCTGTGAAAAAGACAAATGCTCTCCAGAGGCCCACGGCATATACGGCAGGCGTGGTGGGGGCTGGGGGGGGGGTGGTGCTTATAGGAAAACGAAGTTCCTGTAATGATGCCTCTCCTGGCAGCCACTTATGGAGCACGGCATACTGTTTGGGGCACCTCATTATAAAGAGAACATCAATACTGTAAATTAGAGAGAACCCAGAGAAGGGTGACAAAAAAGATAAAAGGATTAGAAGAGATGACCTATAAAGAAAGGTTAAAGGAACATAACATTTAAAGCTTTCAGGAAAAGGAGCTGGCGAGATGGAAGGCTATGCTAACTGTCTACAAATATTTGAGCAATAATAATTTTAAGGAAAAGAGAGGATTGCTTGCAGTAGTTGAGAATAGCCTAATAAGAAGTAACGGCTTGAAACTAAGAAAAGGGGAAAATGTCGGTTAGGAGACATTAGGAAAAATCTCTTCCCAGTAAGGGCAATTAGGCACTGAAGTGAACTGCCTGGGGAGGTGGTGAGGCCCCATCACGGCAAGTGTTGCAGGTATTTAAGGGGAGGTAGAACACTCAGGGAACTCTCCCTAAAGAGGAGAGAGCCCTCCCTGTTCTGAAGACATCCCTATAGAGGAGAATTGGGCAAGAAAGCCCAGGAGAACTTTCCCAATGGTCTCAACTGTAATTGAAAACTTGTAAAGTGAACATGTGGATGGTGGGGGTGGAGGTGGTAAATGTCCAAGAAAACAGCCTGTCATATGAGGATAGGAAATATCTATCTGTAAAGCTGGTTTTTTTTTCTACCATTGGTCATTAGTGTTGGTGTTTCTCATTTCCCTTTCCAGTCATCAAGGCATTTACATAAATCAGCACACAACACCTCCAGAAGTCAGCGTTCAAGTGGGAATAGAGGGATGCCTCTGACAAGGAGGCACATCTAAAAATGAATGGTGTGAGGTTGTGCACATCAGTTTCTGTTGTGCAAGCAAAGGGAAATAGAGAAAATTGCCATGTTTTATCATGTCGGACGAGCTGGAGCAGGTGACACCGTGATCAGGTGTGCATGCATAATCACTCCCCCAAATAATCGCCATGTGGAATAATTTCTCCCCAAATCTTGCAGCTTCAACTTATTCTCTGCAAGTGACTCATAAATCTTGGCCTTGAATGTGAATCAAGATTTCAAGCTGCAGGCTCAGGGGTTTGTTGGATTTATTCAACTTTAGTCTTTATTTATAGACATAAAAGTGTATTATTGGTTGTAACATCAAAACAAAAGAAAACAGATTGTAAGCATCCATTAATGTTTTCCCAAAAGGGAAATCACAAGTTTCTCTCCGGTCTTTCATTCTCTCCTTTGTAATATTAAGATGATGTCATAAACTTGTAATTACTTTGTGATGTTCTTGTGCACTTTATATCTGTTGGTTCAGAGATGCAAATTCCCTCTCTGATCGGAATGCAGCAAACAATATAAGCAGGTGGAAGATAAGTTTTCAGTGGCTTGCATAAGGGAACCTGTGAAGTTTTGAATTCATACTGCTTAAATTCTCTTCTCTGGGAGGAGAAAGAGGCATTTTAAATATCATGGGTTTTGCATTATGTACATGAGATGAGGTATTGATTTTGTGGATCAACTTACTCTTATTACTAAAAAAGAAAATTATTTTGGCTAACAAATAAATGCAGAGGCTTAATGAAAAATATTATTGTTTGTATCAGGTAGAAATTTTTCATTCAGTAATCATATCTAGGAAAGCAAAAAACTGTAATAGAAGGGGTATGTTTGTATGCATATTATTAGATATTTGGCTTTCAAGTACCTGTGTTATTGGGATAAGTAGTAAACGCCAAACATAGAGCTGTGAAAAAAAAAAAAATGATCACAAGATGGTGACTTTCTATTTTCTTGGCCAAATCTTTGTTCTTTTATTCCCGGCTTATCTCTTCAATTCTGCAAGAAAGAGGCCATAAAGTATCTATTTCCGAGTCCTCTTTAAGCCTTCCTCAGATTTCTTATTGCTCATTGCTAACCATTTTAATTTCTGACCTCTTCTGCTCCACTAGTTACAGACCCATTCACTGACCCTCTAGGATTTCCAACTCAATGATTTACGTCCTTGCCATATTCATGCGAAGCGGCATCAGTATCAATCGCAGAGAGCGGGAGAGAGAAAAAATGCTTCCCTATCATTCTCCTGCTTGGTGGCAGGAACAACTTTTCTTTATGTTTCTCTTTTCTTAATAATATTGTTGATGCTGGCAGTTTTAGGCATCTCCAGCAATGCCTCCTCTCTCAAAAAATAAATCCCCATTTGAGTTTTAGTTGCTGCAATATTACAGAATGAGAGGTAAAATTTCTTTGAGTGGTAGAGTTTGGGGCAGGATGGGAAGAAAGCCAGTGAACCTACAGTTCCTAATCTCATCAATAAATCTATTGATGTATGGGAGAGTCAGATGGGAGGGTGGGGTCTGAGGATGTGTTTCTGCCTTGACCTTAGTACTGTTTTTCTCCTATGGGGAAGTAGAGTCCTCATTTCTTTTTATCAAGGTATTGAGGGTTATGGAGCCATTCAGAAGGAACCGAGCCACATTTATTATTTGTTGCTTGTTCTGGTTTTAGAAGCTGACAAATTGACCAACAAATGTAGATGCCATTTGCCACCCTTGGCTGAGTCATTTGCATTCACAGTTTAGTAAAAGGTAAATTGGATCTAGATTTTTGTTTTGCCAGTTTCTTATACTTTCTGTATCTTTTTCTCAGACCTCTGTTTCATTTCCAGTTCTTTTCCTCATTCTCTGCATTCTTTACAATCCCAGGCCTCCAGCTACACCATCACCTCTCCTGTGAGCTCTGCATGCGATCAACTCTGTTTCTCTCTGACCCAGGCATGTGGTGTGTGGTAACACTGTTCAACATGGAATACGAATGCAGACTAATGAGCCTCTTTGTCAGGATGTGGACGTGCCCCACACGTCGATCCTGTTTAGTTATTAGAATCTGAAAACTTAATCATACACTCTAAGAAAAGGCTTTGATAAAGAATTTTACTCCTGCATGTTCATTTAAGACTTAGACTTGACATATTAACGCCAAATTTAAAATTGTGTCCTCTTCATTGCAATCCTCTGTAGTTACAAGGTTCTAATAAATATTATGTCCTCCCATCATGCAATTAAAATTTTCCACCTCATTTCACAATGCAAAACATTCACATGTTGTCAATCATTTTGAAACATGATTTTTTGACATCATATAATTTTACTTCATTTTTTTAGACAGACATCGCACCAGGAAATTATTTAAGAAAGAATCCTATTATATCTTTATTTTTCCACCAAATTTCACCTTCAAATGCAGTCATTTGCGTACATTTCAGTAATTTCAACAATAAACTTGCAAGAAGAGGGAATGGCAACTCCTCAGACAGAGATTTACATATGGGTTTTGCAAGTCTGGTGAGGCTGTGGCTCAGTTGCAGGCACCCCGTTAGAAAACACGGTTTTAGCCACAGGAAGTTTACAAGTCTTGCTGTACAAAGTGAAAAGGTTGCTGCTTGAAACAGCTACCACCTGGGAAGCTGGGAGAAAAACATGCGTGGGCTTTTGAACTTTCCTCTGTTTAATAAGTAGCAGACACTAATGATTTGCCAAACATCCTGATTTAAAATGGCGGTAGTCAAAAGCAAGGCTGCCTGCTGGTTGTCAGGTAGCCCACCTGTTCTCCATACCAAAGTTCCCTGACCTGTGCCCAACGCAAAGCTGTTATCCTTTAAACCACTGCTATATGTACATGCACATCTTGTAGGGTTCTCTCGCTAACATTCTGGTCTGCTGTCGAAGAGAAGCTTCTTACTGGAAACTCCACGTTGCCTTTTTAATGAAGGAAGATCCTTAGGGAATGATCTCATACACAGTCTTTGGAGAGGCTGGAGTGGGAGGTAGGGTGAGAGAGAAGTGATGAGGGCTTGTTTTGTCTGTGCACAGCAAGAGAATGCTACTGGAAAAATGATGACTAAGTTAACTGCTCAATTCCGCATAGAATGAACATCTTTTCCTAGTTTGTAAAAATATTGGGGTGGATTTTTTAAGAAGGGTCAATTGTATTATTTATGTCTTTGTGTAGTGTTTTTGAGAGGAAAAGTAGAAAACAGTTAGTTGTTGAGGGTAGGAAAAATGTGAAAAAGGGGAGCAGTGTTGAAATGATATCTATAGTCTACAGTAAGGTGTGAGATGGTGGTTTTTGGTTACAGTAAAGGGGCTTGAGGAAGCAGGAAGACACTATTTTGGTATGACCTAAAGTAGAAAGGTGATTAGAAGAGCTTGTTAAGTACCAGTTGGGCATCATTTGTTAGCGTAAGAAGTTAGTTTGATTAGCACTCATGTGGTATTCAAACCATATGCACTTTGCAATGGTTCAGGTATTTCCAGGCAATTGCATAATGGCAAGAACATGGAAGCCATTTACTATTAGGTAGATGGATACGTGGGTAGGTGGGTAGGCAGGTAGGCCTAGGCCCCTTCCTTATATTCTGCTGGTTTAAGGCATTCCAGGTTTTTGTAGATGCTGTAATGTGAATATCAATAAATATATCAGAGTAAAACATTTGATAGCACAGGAAGGAATTCTTTTAACATGGTTCCATCTAGTATTATATTCAAGTAATTACATTAGGATTTTATTAATAGTTAACCTGTGAAAGTACATGCTCTGTAGTAAAATTTCATGGCACATTTTTCAGTACCTACTATGCACCTAAAATTATGTCATTTAAACCTCACACCTACTCAATGGAGTTGGTATTATTATACCAATTTTACTGATAGGAAACCTTAGTTATACTGCTAATAAAGTGGCAGAGTGCAGAACAAAATCTCCTATACTCTAAATGTTTGTTCAATGAATGTTGACAATTAAATCCATACCATATTCACTTACAGATATTCATACATGCATATCCATTCATTATACCCACACATGTCAGAATGTCCATCTGTTTCTTGATGAGATGATTAGGAAATCAGAAGGAGTTCCTTTATGATAGGCAAGAGCATGCTTCCCCCATCCTTCTTCTATGTAAAGGGCTTTGTAATGTTCTTTCAGTCCCAATCTAGAGGGCTGCCTCCAGGGATCAGGGGATGCTTAGCTTTGTTCTCTAAAGCCAATTGTGCTACAAATGAAGATAGCAATTAACATTCATCATCCTTGGTGATTTTTATCTCCCTCTCTGGGTTTACGTAGCGCCTATCACTGTAGTACCTACCTGTATTGACAGGCTTGCCAACTTTTCATGAAATAATACTGGGAAGACATCCCCTTCCATGAGCTGTTCAATGTCTAGCCCACAGATAGCCATAGAATTTTCTCTGTATTATGAGTCCTTCATCTTCTGAACTTCTATGTTGTCTATATTTACCCAACACCAATGTCATGAAATTCTAATGTGATCCCTTTGAACCATCACAATATACACTGAAGAGTCTGTGTCATGATGTGTCTATATACTACTTACCATTTGTTTTAGGAATTATTTGGTATAAAGAAGAGAACCTACTTGAATAAGCAAAAAAGAATAGGTGTTATTAAAAGGCTTCACAGGTATTCATGAAACCCATATATACTGAACTTTGCCTCGCAGAAATGGGTAACTACTCGTTCCTCTCTCTTATCCTATCATCCCTCCTCTCTGCTTCTTGTTGTTTCCATGGTTTACTCTCCTCTCTCTAAAGTCTAAAGATGAGTTCCTCTGTGTACATACCTGTTTATACATGGCTCATCATGGCTGCTTTCAAATGGTGGCCTTAGCCTGCAAATCTGTATGACTTTTCAGCTCACATTCCTTACGATAAAGGAATGCAGATTCTGCTTTTCCTATTTTGGACTCCTGGGAGAAAGAATCTGCTGCAGCACCCAAGTCTACTCCTCGTCTAAGCGGTGTTATGGGGGAGCAGAGTGGGAGAGGAGAGTTCATGCATGCTGGGCTGCTGCTTTCAGGACACTGGGCTGGTTTCCTAAGAACAGGATTAAGGGCAGAAGGGTTTGTATCTGTAGTATCAGTTATACTAAGGATTACATGGAGAGGAAAAAAATGGACTTGACTATGTACAAGGATGAATTTTAAGTCACTACACTTAAGAGAGAAAAACAAAACTCTCATGTAGAAAACTGTGTACTAGACATATTTAGATAGCGATGCTTCTGCAGAGCACCAGGGAAGCAGAAGTACCTAATCTGAGATCTGAAGTCAAGAGTCTTCATTCTTTCTGGGCTGAAATTACAAAGTGTTTCGTGGAAGCTTATATTTCTGTTCCCACACACAAACCCATTTGATGGAATCCAGAGAAAAGAAAAAGGTGAATTCAGCCAAGTATTCTTCCACTCCTATCTGCTCTAGAAGACACTGAAGAAGCACCTTCCTCCATTCTAACACATATGATTTTCATATGTAGACATGGTCACCACCAGGCATTGTTGGCTTTCTGATTATCACTCCAAAATACTGAAGGCCGCTGAATATTCAGTTAACTATATAGATATTTCTACCAGGCTGTTTTTAGATCATAATAGAGACTTCTAATAATGTTGAGTAGATTTATCTGATTTGCTGAGAAAAGGTCATATTATAATCAATCATTAGGGAAAGACCTACTGGAGGGCAACTTCTCTCAGTACCTGGGGGCCCCCTTCTCCTCCTGGGGGCACCATTATGGTCTGCTCATTCATAACCACTTCACTCAGTTCAATTGCTATTTCGCCAGACTTCAGTTGTACTAAGGCAGTCAGTTCACTCTCATGAGATGAAAGCATTTGTATTTGAACAGGCTGAGATATCAAGTTTCTTTCTTTCTTTTTAAAGTTCCAAGCAGAATTATTATGCCTATCACAGGATGACCAGTATGGCCTATTAGGTAAGAAATATGATCTCATTTCTAATATCCTATTTGCATATTTTCTTTTCCAAAAGGTGCTTTTCGCACAGGTCGCTGGCCCCTGAAGTATGTGTCTGAGGGCTTATAAGGGGCTGATTTCCCTCTAACAGTGCTTCACCTTCCGGTTGGAGTCAGGCATGCCTATAGGAGCTTGAAGGCTGTGTTCTAGTCCTGCTGAAAAGACAGTACTAGCAAAAAACACCTTTGCGTTTTCCCCATCTTCTGAAAACTATTAAAAGCATTATATTTTGTCCCTACTGCTTGAGTACTTGGTCTCTTTAAGGGACTTAACCTTGGGGTGATGCTGAAAGATTGCCATTTTCATGCAGACTATCAAATTGCTTCACCAGGTAAAATATAAAAATGTAATGAACCCAAGCTTGACTGTAATCATACAGCAACAAAATCACTTGAAAGAGCCACTGGCTTCCATTTTCTTTTCCTTTGAAGGCTTGTTATTCTGAGTCCTTGCTCCTTCCAGGACCATGTAAACAACAACAAAAATAACTCAATTTTAAAGTAAGCATTTACCGGACACTGTTCTAAATGCTTAACCTGGATTATTCAATTAATTCTAAACACCAGGTTTTTTGAGGTAGTATTTTCACCTAATTTTCTAGATGACGAAACTGACATTCAGAGAGGTTAAGTAACTTGCCTAGAGTCACAGATCATGAAATGTGAATAAAGAACATCGCCAAATGCCAGGCGCAGTGGCTCACACCTGTAATCCCAGCACTCTAAGGGGCAGGCAGATTGCTTGAGTCCAGAAGTCTGGGACCAGCCTGGGCAACACGGCAAAACCTCTTCTTTACAAAAAATATGAAAATTAGCCAAGGATGGTGGTAGGTTCCTGTAGTCTTAGTTACCCTGGAGGCTGAGGCACGAGGATCACCTGAGCCCGGGAAGTCAAGGCTCTGGTGAGTGGTGATTAGAGATTGCACCGCTGCAGTACAACCTGGGAGACAGAGTGAGTGAGACCCTGTCTCAAAAAGAAAAAAAGAAAAAGGACACAGCATGGCCCAGGTGACCTCCCTTTGTGATCATTCCCTTCCAGGCATACCTACATTCTTTTCCTCAGTCCTTTCATCTCAAACCTGATGAGGCATCCCAAACCATCCACCACTGTGAGGCTTTGAAGCAAGGAGAAAAAGAGGGGAGACAAGACCAAGGAAGAGAAGAAAGCTCTAAAAGGAGACTGTGGAGGGCATGCTAAGAAGCTGATGTATAATCTTTTGAAGAAGGGGAGTGGAAGAGAAGAGGCACACTGCTTCCCAGTTTGGAAATGCTCATCTGTGTTTTCAATGGCCTTTTTCTCTGCTAAAGGGGCCTCATAGATGAAAATAAGCAGCTCATCAGACAATAGGCACTATGGAAGACCGAGGCAAAAGGCTCTTCTGGAGAAGAGAAACTTGGCATCGGGGTTTCCTGTGATGCTGTGTTCCAAGAATTATCTCCGCGGGAGGATGTGAGAAACAGAATCTGGTCCTTCGGAGTGGAATCAAGAATCAAAAGACTCTGGGTTTATCTTTCCTTCTCCATACAAGACCAGTGGTATTATGTGAGGGGAGAGGCAAGGCAAGATGCTGTCATAGGAGAGCTTGTAATGGGAGAATGTGGGTAAAAGTCTAATAATCAGAAAGTGATTAGATTAGTGGTCTAAGCACAAACCCTCTTCCCCTGCGGGCTGTGTAGTGCCAGACCCTGGTGGCATATGAGGCCCCTGGCTGCATCCATGAACTCCTAACCCTCTAGCCTGCTTTCCTCCTTTAGTCCTTGTTATCACTTAATGCCTCACATAATTTACTTGTTTGGTTATTTTTTATGTTGCTTTTTCCTCTATGGAGTGTAAGCTCTATAACGGCAAGGATTTGTGACTATTTTGATCGCATTTTGGGGATCTTCTCAGGTACTCAGTAAGCATGGTTGAATGAATAGTTGTTGTTGTGGGACATGCAATGGGACAGTGTGGCCAGGGCGCCACGCCTTTGTTTTCTTGTTCACAATAGTTGTTCTGTCTCCCTTTCCCTCCTTGTCTCAAGTCTTAGCCATTTTATGGCCATTTATGGCAATCGCGTTTGTGTTTGTTTGTTTTTGTCTTTGGTCTGGGCTCTCTCCTTTTCTTTTTTTTTTCTCCTGTCCACCATAACATATTCCATCCAGTGTTTCTCACTGTCATTTGGGAAAAGTTTCTCTGTCCCTTTTTCTGTGCCTCTTTTTCTCTCCAAAAATCTTAATGCTAAGCCATAAAGTGGAGTGGAAAAGATGAGGAGGACAATGTAGGGCAGATAAGATGACTAGCTGTTTATTCCCAGGAGACGGGTAGTTGGAAAGGACCCTGGTGTCAGGGAAGAAGACCCAAGGGGATGCAACCTTCCTACTCTAGGTCCAAAGGACTAAGTTACTAAGGACCAAGAATCAGCCTACATCCACACAGGCCTGTGCATTAAGAGTTTACCAGCATGAAATCATCAAGAGGAAATATTATGCTTTTTATAAGAAAGACGATTTGAAAACCTTCCTTCATAATACTTCCTGGACAAATACCATGCACATGCATATTTATTTATTTATCTAACAAACACTTCTATCATTCTTATTATGTGCCAGGTGCTGTTATAAGTGGTTCAAAAATAATATTAACTCATCCAGTAGTAAGTACTATGGCTACCACCCAGCCCCCTTATTTTGTAATGAAAAAATAGAAGCAAGGAGGGGTTAAGTCACTTGGTTGAGACTAAGAGGTTAAATAGTGGCAGAGTTGAAATTTATTCCTGGATACCCAGATCTCCAGAATCAATACTTTTATTTACTAGCTAGGACACTTCTCCAATATTTGCTAATACTTTTGAGGTATTGGTTATGATCTCATTAAAAATCTCCTTTAATTCTCTAGATCCTTACAAAGGAGGTAACAAAAATCCACAGTAGAAGACAGGTCACTATTTTAACTTCAAAAAAAAATAAATTTTCTGATTTGATTTGTTTTAATACATTGATTATCTAGTATACATATGTGTGTATATGTGTACATACATATATATTAAATGAATATAAACATACATATATCAGAATATATATATGCATATACATATATATTCAAATGCTACATGAATATATTTTGCCTAATCCATACAGAGCTTCATCAATATTTCTTCTTTATTCTCTTTTATGCCAGCAGCTTTCTTTATGCATTTCCATTTTCCACATTTTTCAGAGTGATTGGATTAGGTTGCATACACTTCTCCTGAAATATTAAGTGCATACAATCCGCATTCACACGCATTGGGCCTATAGTTATGATCTATCATTTCAAAAATCCACACGTTAAAAAAGAGCAGAACAGGCCTTGAGTGCTATGAAGTATTAGGTCCAAAGAACTCCTTTCCATTCATCTTTTCACTAATTCAGGAACTAATAAGATCCCAGTGTTCCTGTCTCATTGGCAAATCCTTTGTCCTAAAACCACTGAAACTACACACACTCACACACACATAGGCATACTCACACTTATCTGCTCACATCCACTTTGTATATATAAGAGAACTAATTCGTTTCATAATGAGTAAGTTGCTGCATAGTCAAGCAGGAGAAGGGCACCCGATTAGTGTGCCATTCCTGAAATTTCTAGACGGGATATGGTGTCAGCACAAGTGTCAATCCAGATTGTGGAGTTTTGTCCCCAGGACTATTTTGGGGAAAAACTAGATACAGAAATGGTTGAGCAAGACATCATTTTTAATGCCAAATTGACTGTACCTGATTTTCTCTCTCCCTCCATACTGTTTCTCCCTTACGATCTTGATCATTAAATACTCCCAGTGTCGAAAGTTCCACTGCTGGGTCTTCCGTCTTTATTTTTTCTCTCTCACTTTTTGAAAGTATAATAAGGCAGGTTTTCTTGTGTGGCTTATGAAAATCAGTCTTCCTGCTTTAGAGTCAAACCATGTTTGTTTGCAGTGTAATTTCCTGACTGGTAGTGTCTCACTGTGCTAGTGTCCTCAATACCCGCTTGCCTTCATTGGGCCCACAATTTTTTCCACTTTTATCCAAGCAATTCCTGCTATGATGCATGCTCACACCTCTAAGCATACATTTGCTTTACTTCTATCTTTCCTTGAACTCAACTATTCAGAACCTCTAAGTCCCTGTCCTCTGTCTTGGAAGAGTTTATGACTAGTCTAAGGGTGAAACTCCAAGGAGAACTAAATCACTAATCCCTTCAATATTTTCATTGATAATTCATGAAAAAAATCAATTTGATTGAATTAGTCAGTTTCTTCCAGATGGGAAAAATCTTTTGTTATGTGTAGGCATGACATTATTCACTGAGTATTTCAATTCCTACAGTTATTTATGCCTATAAAGTCTCTACAACGTCCAAACACTAAGATTTGGTCAGTCATCTTTGTCTGTACAATTCACCAAATAAAGATACTCTCACATATGCACATACCCCAGTGGTTAACATCATGGACCAAACATCCTGATTATTTTGTGATTTTTTTTTTTTTTGTATTACAGCTGGATGTTTTGGCTTTGTATAGACAGATTACAGAGTGCTTCCCAGTATGCATCCCTTTGAATCTGCTTTATTGATGTAGAACAAAGTTTCATTTGCTCACAGATTTTAATTTAAAAAAGAAAAGCTAATGAATGTTGGATTGCATTCTTCAGGGAAGGTAATAAGCCTTGTGTGTTATATAAAAAGCTACCGCCCTCTGATTGTCAAAGTTTACTTCTTTCTTTTTAGATTCTTCTTTGTATTGTTTTACAATCTAGGTATATCTGTTTAACATGAAATGCAGAAAATGACAGGGCTCAGACAGCTACTGCATCCAGTGACAAAGATTACTGTCATCCTGGCTCATCAGTTAATTCATCATTGGCAATGGTCCATTCCATTTCCTGGTAGCCTAGCAACAGCCAATGATGGGGAGGGCTGTTTGCCATGTGACAATGGTATGTGGTACTTTCCAGAATGCTTTTACATAAAAATAGGATGATAATTTATAAATTTACATTTTTATTTTAATAAATGGGAATATTTGGTTTTAGGGGTTGACATTCAAAAGGGAGACAATTTTATTTTGCAGACCATGACTTTAAAGTGCTGGACTGGTGACTTGATAACAGAAATGGAGCTATCAATTTCACACATAAACAGGGTTTAAAGTTGAGCCTGTGAATGCCTTACTTTACCTTAGTGAGAGTGATATTCTCCCACAGATTAACTTTACAGAAATAATATAATTAAAGGAGAGCTATTCTCATTTCAGTGAGCACGCATGCACACACACACACACACACGTGCTCACACACAAGACATAGAATTTTGAGTCTGGACTTTGGCTCCTAATTTTTTAAAATAACTGTTTAGGAAAAAAAAAAAAAGAGAAATCCATGAGCAAAACAATAATTGTTGTCCTCAATATATATTTTTTTAAATCACAGTTTCTCATAATCTTCCTAACCCTCTATTGATAATTCATGGTTCGGCAACTCATTTGAAAATCTGCTCATTTGTTTTCACTGATTGAATTCCCTGATTGTTAGTGTGTGTAAATGTATCAGCTACTTTTGAAGCTATCTTCTGTTAAAGAAGTGATAGGAAATCCTATTTAAATGTCATAATGCTTTTTCTCTTGTTATGACAGTACATTGAGTAAATAGTTTTATTTTAGTGCTATAGTTAAGAAAATCTATAATCACTTTCTCATAAATCTTTTTTTAAAAAATCTATATTTAGCCCCATCTGCAGAGACAGGAGTGGAAAATAGGCGACTACCTAAGACATGAATTCCGTTAAATATTAAAGAGATCTCATCAATGATTTTATTAGTCTCTGAGCTCAGTAAAGGCCTCACTGACATCTAAAGCCTAATGATTTTTCTTAAATATATTTAAAGCCCTGCACTGCACCTTTAAATATTGAACAATATTGAAAAATATTGAAGCCCTTTTTTTGTATATTAGCTTTAGGCAGAACTGTTGTATGACTTCCACTCCTTTCATGACATTGTAATGATGTTACCACATACAACTTTATCTTGCATGAAAAGGTGAAGTCATGAGTGATTTCTCCAATTTAAAAGCACTCAACCCTCACAGTGCTAGAAATGAATATTTTGCATATATTCATGCAACAATGATTCAATTTAAGATTTCTATTTTCAAACATTGCTTGAAACCTTCACTATGTTAGTAGTAAAATTGCCAAAATGTGTAATAAGATTTATTATAGATGAGTAGCATTTTATTTAGTATTTCATGTTAACACGCTTTTAGGGTTACCTGGTTTAGCAGAAGAATTCATCTTTCTTTTCTAATCAGAGATAACATTTTATTGTATTTTAAAAAATACTCTTCCCATACATATATATATTGTTGCACAAACTGAATTTTCTCTTGCTAGCAGCATAAACCTAAACATTGCTCATGTCAACCTCGGTGTACCCTCACACAAAGGCGCTCTGATTAAAAAAAAAGAAGGAAGACTTCCACTTCTTTGTAATTTCTGTCCCTTCTCTCCAGAATCACTGTAAAGTCCTTTTGCTGTACATCCTTAAAATGGGTTCAGAATTTTCCTGCAGACTTGTTATATCCTTGTTTATACTGTGTAGATGCTTGATGATGTAACAGCATAAAAACGCACGTTAAGTTTCCTAGAAGTCACATCAAGGCATATGTTACAGGCACAAAAAGTATAGGTTGGCGGAAGCTCTTAATTGAGGGGCTGTGTTTCTGAAAGAGGTTTGCACAGATGGAGGAAGAGATGTATCTAAATGTGGTTACCTATGAGCTTATATATGAGAGATAGGAGAAGTGTTAATGACTGCACCTGTGATTGTTACAGGGGAGGCACAAAATGGTATAAACCTTTACTAGTTCTATGTTCATTATCCATCTTTAGGCCCTTAGGTCTTTTCATGTCAGATTTTTAATCATTTCAGCAATGGAAGAGGGAACCTTCCACAGACTGGTTTCACAGGCATTAAAGCAGTGCTCTTCCTCCCCAAGTATATTTATAAAGTATACACAAATGTACATACACGGTCACACAAATATACGCTCATACACAAAACAAGGCTTTGTATATATGGGGAAACTTATACCTCATGCCCAAAGCACAGAAAGGAAATATTAACCTGATTTTGATTCAAAGGAGACCTGTAGTTGCTAGCAACTAACCCCATTTGCCTGTGCAAAGCCACTCACAGATTACATGTCCATATGAATGCAATTTTTCTTTGATTTTCTTTAATTTTATAGTTAAAAAATACTGGAAACTGGAGAGGCAACATACGAATTAGTGCAAGATAGTGACTTGTTCTGCATTTTTGGGAGGGAAAGAGAGTGGCAATCTTATTAGGCCCCTGTGTGGGCCAAATTTTCCTAATTACGTGGAAATCAGAGGCAGCCCCTAGACTGCGGTATCTTACCTGCACAGAGTAAACACTTCCCCGCTGTCACTAATGTCCTATAAATCATGTTAAAGAGAAGCATAATTAACATTTTTGATCAAATCAAGCTTCAAAGCCATGAGGTGCTTGAGTGAATAAAGCCACATATCCAAATCAACAGTGAATAGATTCTCCAGGGAAAGGGAATGCTTAGGATGGCTCTACATTCCTCCCCAGCCACCCACCCCTACCCTGTGCATACCAGCAGAAGGCAATGAAAGTTTGGGTGAGAAAATCCTCAGCAATGTATCAATGACATTCAGTTTCATGGAAACTCATCATGAGCAGAGGGCATGGGGTAAGATACAGAGACAAGAAGCAGCCGTGTGTCTGAGAAGAATGAGCAACTTCATGTTTTTCAGTCTGCTAAAAACGTACCCTTTCTGTGCATAGTCAAATTAGTTTTACTTGCCTTTAAAACCAGTTAAAGAGGATGGTGTTTCTGGTTAAAGAACAGGTGTATTTGTGCAAATCATTTCTATCTTTGTTTTTTATGTATCTTGAGAAAATATCCACCTAGTTGTCAAAGGCTAAACAGATCTCAAGTTCACTTGGAGGTGGGTGCCCAAGTGGAATAGTTGAAATATATTTCAAAGATGTCTAGCCCCCAGGAAAACATCCATAGAGAATCCTGGAACTCTTGCCATGGGAGACAGTGCTTTTATTTCTTTCAGTCGTAGAAAAAAGACTTTAGTTGCAAATTTCCCTGGAAGTTGCTGGTTAATTTCCGTACACATCAAGGCATAAGGAGTTGATAGCAAAGCCTTGATGAAAGACATAAACAAAGGTGGCAGAGAGCGGGAGCCTTGGATGTACAAGTAGGACAGTAACGGAGGGGAGAGAGAAGCCAACAGGGGAGTCTAGGTATGACATGTAATTCTCTTCCTCAAAATGTCAGTTCTGATCTAAGTCAGGGTTTGGCTGTGAGAAAGTCTCAATAAGTATCATCAACAACAAAAATAGCGGTGGTAATGGAGGATACCTCTTTCATCCCATACACATTGTCATTGAGGAAGGACATTTGCCTTCAGTCCCTTCTTTGGCCTAGGTACTCAGGGAGAAAGTGCCCTCAGATGCTCCCTGGGATGTGGGGAGCAACAGTTCCTGGGATTGGAGTCCCATGTTCCTCCTGTATTCCTGCTGCTCCTTCCCCAACACCTTAAGTGGATTTGCGTTCTTCTGATTTATCATTAGCACTGGCTTTATCCCTCCCACACAGAGTTGGGATAGAGCCTCTATGAGGAAGTGATCACAGCTACTTCCTACTCGGGTGGATACATGGGTGCTTGGGTGTGTGTGTTGGGGGGCAGGAGGGATAAGCCTGGGACTTATCTTATTATTAAGATTCCTTATTTAAGTAAGTAAATACAATATGAAGAGTCGAGGAACTGTGCGTACCTTGAAAAGAAGTACATTTTCTATTACAGTAGTATAGATTATGTAGACTTTGACCAATGTATACTATATGCATTGGTATGTATAGTGCAAGGACAATAGATTCTGGGTTTCTAGAGTCTATTCCAACTTTAGAGTTTCAAATATTATATTTACTGATACAGATATGTATTGTGTTAATGAAGTATATAATTTTAATTATATAACTATGTTCTTTTCAAGAAAGGCATTTTTAAAAATGACAAGAACTTAAAAGATTTTACATTTTATATTTGAAAGGCTTTTTATATAAGTGAATTCACAAATCAGAAAAATAATTCTTTATTGGGTCATGAGTTCTAAATTGTGACTCCAGAAATATGGTCACTACAGTTATGCTTATTGCTCTTCTTCTTTCTTAAGTCTAATGCCTGGAAAGCAAACAGCTTATAAAGATAAATTCAGCCAAACTGGTTATTCATCCCCTTGGAAAGACCAGATCCCTCCTCACAGTTTTACTCATTTCTTTCCATTTTGCTTTATGTTGTTTTACTTTGCTGAGTGCAGACCAACTTATTTGTGTTTAAAACGAAGAGAGAAATATAGCTGGAATTATTCTGAGTAAAAATTTGTTTATTTCTCTATACAGAGGAAACCTGTCAACGTGAACATATATTATTATATAGGGGCTCCACTCCATGCAAATCTTTCTTGGAATTCTTGTTACTTTTGTTTGTTTGTTTGTTTGTTTGTTTTTTGAGATGGAATCTTGTTCTGTTGCCCAGGCTGGAGTGCAGTGGCGTGATCTCGGCTCACTGCAAGCTCCGCGTCCTGGGTTCACCACGCCATTCTCCTGCCTCAGTCACCCAAGTACAGGTGCCCACCACCACACTCGGCTAATTTCCTTATTTTTAGTAGAGACGGGGTTTCACTGTGTTAGCCAGGATGGTCTTGATCTCCTGACCTCGTGATCCGCCCACCTTGGCCTCCCAAAGTGCTGAGATTACAGACGTGAGTCGCCGGCCGGAATTCTTTAAGTGATTTACTAAGGTTAGGTTTTCAAGAGATTGTTAGATCAGTTTGATCATCTCTGTTCAAAAAGAAGAAAAGAAAAGCTCATTCAAATAGTCGACTGAGTTTTAATTGCAATAGTCTTTACTCAGATATTGCCCTCTGGGAGATGTCTTCACTGACCATCTTAAAGTTGCATAACCTTTCACCCTGTGCATACTTACTGTCTTCTTTTCTGGGCTTTATTTGTCTGCAAAGTACATACCCATTTGGCCTACTACAGATCTTAACTATTTGCTTGTTGCCTTTCCCTCCAACCCCCAACTGCCCACCACACATATGATGTCAACTCTATGAAGGCAGAAGTTTTTGTCTGTTTTAGTCACTGAATCTCCAGGGCCCAGAATGGCATAGGATATATAGTAGTCAATCAATCACTATTTATTTAATAAATACAAGGAATGAATGGATTTGATTTATCAAGCTGTTTTTCTTAATGTATACCATAAATTTAGATGTGAGTAATTAGCCAAAATTATTCTTTTTTGCCCTCTATCTCTTCTTGTCTTAAACTTTTTGGTCATTTTCTTTTCCATGTGTTGTGCCTTTAACAATCTATGTGACACCAAAATGTAGGGCACAACACAAAAAAATTTATCATTTAAGTTATTCCACCTCATGTCGACCAAGAAACTGGTTGTATCAGGAAAATTTCCACCTTCCAACTGGTTGTTCCAACTCTTTGAGGACGTCACTTCTGTTTTATTCACTGCCATTTAGCCTTCGTGGCTTGCTAGCCTGGGAATCTGATCACAGGACACTTGACACATTCCCCAAAGTAAAAGACCTTAGGTGGGTAGCATCAGGCTGCCATACTGGAGTGTTGAAGCCTGAAGCCTGAAAGTGCTGAATTCTGCAAAGCTTGCCATCTGTTGACCCCGTATGACACAAACACAATTTATATTATACATAGCTATTGATCATCAATAGGCACTAAAAACCTAGTCACCATGAGTGTCTTATCCATCTTTTGTTTCTGCCAGAGAGAGAAGAAGTGGGAGAATGAAGGAGGAAATGATGTGCTGAATAATGCTTGATTCAGTGTAACTGAGTATACTTTGGCTTTTTGCTCTAGGCTTTTTTCCCCCCCCTGCATGAAGCATCTACACTTCTTGACTTTCCTTCCCTCTTTGGCTTTCTTTTGGCTGAAGAAACATGCCTTACACCTGCTGGTATGTTTTTATGAGATGTTTGGGATTTGCCTTCCGCAGAGGTGACTGTGTTTCGGTGGCGAGTGAATAATGCAAAACAGTCTACAGGCTGTATGCGCTGAGTAATCACTGGGAATTCTTCAAAATGATCTCAGGTTGGTAAAATTTTCCACGGAAAATAATAATAACAGTAACAATAGCAGCAACAGCAACAATAAACAAGATATGCCCTGTATGCTTCCACCCAATTATTAGCTAATAATGCATAATTATGAATAATTCCACTCTTTAAATGCAGATTCTAAATAGCAATAACCATTTATTTTATGTTTTCACGTTATTTTCCTGCACGTCCTTTATGTCAATTATGTGTTTTCAGGCACATCTGATTGTGCTCTGCTGTGGTTGCGATGGTTTGGTAATTGTACATTAAAAAAAAAACAACAACACGTGTTTAGTATAAAAATTAATTACGTTAAGCATTCCTACTAATTTTGCCAGGCAAAATAAATGGCATCCCACAAATTTTTAGCATAAAGCGGGTGGCCAGCCTACTTAGGAGCTTTATGATCTGTGGCTGGGTTTTGTGAGTGAGCTCTGTCAAGGCAGTTTTCTCCGAGCTGGAGACGGAGTGCAGTGGACGGCAGTCTGCCCCTGCTCAGTTCCCTGTGTTCCCTTAAAATTTGTCTCTGGCCTCCATCTAATCAACTACTTCCCAATTACGATTATAATAACAGAGCTGAAAATATCATTTTGAAATGTCGTTGCAATCCAAATTGACAGAGCTCCTGCCAGCAAGCTGGACAGTCAAGGATGTAGCTTCCTTCCTTTGGTTTGGTCCCATTTATAAGGGGATGATCCCTGGCAATAATGAAGAAAAGCATTAGATATGCTATAGAAATCTATCCAGAAAATCCATGGGAGCAGGAAGAGGGGCTTGGGGAGGAGAAGAAAGGAGGGGCAAAACCAGGAGGAATTGGATGAAAAAAAAAAAAGTCTGCTCAATATTGCAATCTTTCGGGAATATTTTCTTATGATGCATTAAAAATATCTGATTCTTAAAACAATTTTCTGCTCCTGTAACTCAAAATAGCATTCAGTAAGGGGGAGGGGAAATGTAGCAATTAGTTGGCTTTATTTCTGAGGTTTTATTACTTTGATTTTTTGATTCAATCAGCCACGAATACAACTACCAGCAGACGGTGACTTTTCCCTGAAATGTGCTTCCTGCCCAGAACAGTGGCTTGTGATTGTAGGTTAATGTTAACGAAACATGAAAAGGCAGACCCTTTTTAGGAAATTTGTTATTAACAAATAAAGGCTTGGTAACATTTAGAATCACACCAGGAATCACACCATCGGAAATATGGCTGGAGCAGATCCTAGAGCCAGCCTGCCATGCTCAGTGACAAATTTGTTTACATCTTTTAAAAGTTCTGACTCGGTACAGGCGAGGTGACTTCCTACTTTTCTCATTCATGTTCAATTCACAAACATAAAGAGACTCTGAGCCATTAGGGAAGCTTTCATTTTGGCTGGGGAAGGATGAAATGATAGTGATAGTGGCTTTCATAGCAGAAAATAATTGTATACTTTTCTTATTATTATTTTTGGCAAGGCACGCACATTTCGGCTTTCCGATGTATTACATCATTACATTGTATAATGCATCATAATGATAGAGTGAATAGAGATGAAGAAATGCCAGCGTCTGCTGCAAGTTTAAAGAGAGAGACATTGCATGCATTTTCATCTGGGGAGGCTGCTGTTCAGCGAAGTGTTCTCTGAGATGAAACAAAGCTGCCTTCCCACTTGGCATTCACATTAATTGTGGGCTTGCCAACCGGCCAGTTTCATTGGTGTATAAATTAGTGGGGAATAATTCTACTTGTCTGAAAAACCAGAATATCTGAGGAATGCTTCCTGAGATGGTGACTTATTTGTTTTTCTGTGGTTTGCACTCAGCTCCTAGAAAACCTCCAGGATCTGCTAAACACAAAAAAATCTGTGTTTTGCCCTGGCATACCTGTGTGAGAGGTAATGGCTATCATTACAACAAATAGAAGTTTTACTATTTTCAACAGCGTATTTTTGAGATGTATTAAAATAAATCATTTCTCAAATCCTCATTATTGTAAAATGAAAGTCCTTTGAGGTCCCCTGAGAGAAAATTTAAACATACGGATTTCTGTTAATAACAATAATAGGAAATATTAGCTGAGAGTCAACGATGGTCTAGGAGCTGCCATTTGGGATATATCCGTGGGGTGCTAAGATAGATGACTGTGAAGGAAAAGAATATTTAGTTCATTTTTGTTATATTTATTTGTTATTGCAGTGTGGGATAAATGCTTTCTCGGTGACTAACATTTTCTTAAAATAATCCAAGTTTAGCCAAACCTAGGTTGACGCTGCCTTCTAAAGTGTCCTGTATGTCTTGGTTCTAGAACAGGCAATTACAAGGACTATAAATATGGCGTCCGGGGTTTTCAGTGCCCCTTTAACCTTTTACAATTAAAATTAACTGAATCTTAAACATTCACTTTTTCATTCCATAACTGTGAGCTGGTTGTGCGCTTTGTATTGTGTTGGCACCAGGGATGTAAAGGTGAAAAAGCAGACCTGGACTCTCTTTCCTTGCAGCTTACAGTCTAGAGGTGGATACTTCGTTACACCAGAGCAACAAAAACAAAAACAAACCAAACCTTGACACTTCTTGCCATACTGGGGTTTTCACATTTGCATCAATACTATTCTAACAGTCGCTTTTTGTTGGACCAATCAGCCTTGAACTTACTGAGAAGGGCCACATTGATCTTTATATTTGTTGTATAGCTTTAAGTCATGGCAGAAAAGAAAAGAAAACAAACAAACAAAAAACAACAGCAGCAATGTTAAACCAGTTAGTTGGAGACAAAATGCATGGCTGTTTCCACTGTCACTTAGTTATTTGGGCATTTATTTTGGCCCAAAGATACCCAGATTTTCTGTCTTTTAGATAATGAAGTACTTTGGGTTTTCTCCACTCATGCAGTGCAAGGTTTACATAACCAAATACAATGGAGATGTATTTAGTTATTGAGAAAAATTGGATTCCTTAGTTAGTTACCTAGCTAGTTAGTTAGCTAGCTAGCCAGCTAGTCTGTCATTTTGAGTGTTTGACTGTATGTGTCTGTATCTAAACACATTATAGCTGCCAAGTGCTTTATAATTTATAAAAAATAGTTTTAAAATGCAGTACCTTGTTTGCAAAGTGGCTAAAATCATGGGCCTTGGAGTCATATCAATAAATGTGCTTGGATTCAAATAGTGGCTCCACCATATATTCACCAAGTGACCTTAAATTCTGTAAGCCTCAGTGTCCTCCTTGTAAAATAAGGGTAATAGCCATTTCACAGGTTTGCAATGGGAATAGATGAGGTATTCCATTAAAATAGCTTATAGGAAATAATGAATGGTAGCTAATATTTTTGTTGTTGTTTTATATTTTCTAACCCTTATTAGAACTTAATGAAGCAGGCTACTAATGATCTCATTAGGTCCTACTATTTATTTTCATCTCTACATGACTCTAAAGGCAGACTCCCTTTCCCAGAATTCCTGCTTTTCTTTTCTCCAGTTAAGTATTTTCTACCCATTTCTTAGAGCTCATTTAAATACTTCTTTCCTGACTTTAGTACTTCAGTTAGATACATTGTTCCATAACAAGTATTTATTTAGCCCCCACTGTATGCCAGTGCTGTTTTATGTGTTGGAAATACAGTGATATTAAGAAGAGACTATAATCCCTGTAAATGCAGCTTACATTGTATCAGAGGAGGCAAACTTTCCACAACCATTGCTAAGATAAGTTTTTACTTCAGGTTAGGGGACATGCTTAGAAAGTGAAATACAGGGTATTAGGAAAGCATACTTCTAAGGACTGCTATGGTCCACGGTTGGAAAGATTTCCTTGAGGAGGCAGTGTTGAGTTGAGACCTAAAAGATAATGAGGACTAACCCAAGGAAGAAGGTGCGGCAGGGTGGGGAGAGAATCTAACATGTTCTCTACCTATGCAAAACCCTGAGGAGCACGCAGCCTCCTTTCTAGGAGCTTCTGGTTTAGGGGGACACCTTTCCTGACCACTCTTGTGAATAGCAAGTTGCCTTTTCTTTGCCTTCCAGGAATGCTCACTGTCAGAACTATTTATTTGTCTTCTTTCCAAATATATCTGTTTGTCCATCCATTCATTTATTCAACAAATATTGGTAGAACATCTAGAGAAATCTCAAGTGAAGAAAACTTACGTGTTCTACATGCCATTTATATAACCATTTTTTTTTCTTTTTTTGAGACAGAATCTCACTTTGTTGTCCAGGCTGGAGTGCAGTGGTGCAATCTTGGTTCACTGCAACTGCTGCCTCCTGAGTTCAAGTGATTCTCCTGCCTTAGCCTCCTGAGGAGCTGGGAGTACAGGTGTGCACCACCACACCCAGCTGATTTTTGTTTTTTTTTAGTAGAGACCGGGTTTCACCATGTTGGCCAGGCTGGTCTTGAACTCCTGACCTCAGGTGATCCACCTGTCTTGGCCTCCCAAAGTGCTAGGGTTACAAGCATGAACCACTGTGCCCAGCCATATCCAAATATTTTTAAGGTATATTTTTATAACTCTAGATCTGGTGTTGTCTACTACATTACAGCCCTGATAGCAAGAGACATGTCTTTCATCATTGCTGCCCCCTTCAGTGACTCACACATACTTGGCACTCAGTAGATGTCAGTGACCCCCAGTGACCCCTGTGCTGATCTCTCACATGGCCATTACTTGCTGCACTTTTAAAAATCCCTGGCAACATCCTGCAATGTTGAATGTTTCTAGCCTAACAAAAAACATAATTAGGAAGGTAAATCTGCTGAAGCTGAAACAAATCATTTAATTCATTCCACAAGCCAAATGGAAAATGATTTTGAGATTATCCACCGTATTGGGTTATCTGCTCTACTGCTCTGTACCATTAGCTCAGGCAGTTGGGAATTGCTTGCGATTCACAAAGAAGCAGATTGTGTTTGGTTTGCGTTGGCTGTGTACCCTCCTCTGAAGTGGCTGCAAGTCCTCTCCAATTCAGCGAAGGCAGCCAGTCAGGGTGGCCACTAAGCCAAATCTCTTTCTCTCATGTTGGTGCGTCTGTGTGGTGTGGAGCACATGTGTACATGTGTATGCCTGCCTTCTTGCATCTAGTTCCCCAACAGCTGAAGGCGGTGCCTGGTAGATACTTACTCATTTAAAGTTTGGGGTGAAATAGGGCTTCTTATAAGCTTTTCACCTTTCTTAGAGGTAAAAGTGACTTGATACTGCCCTATCTAGGGTCATTTTCCTTTCATAAGAAGTAAATAATGCCTTTGTTTTTCAGAGATTTTGGTGAGGTTTCCCAGCCATTCAGAAGAGGTTGGGGTGCCGAGCATTTTAGCAGTTTCATTTACTCAGCTGCTTTCATGGAGTTCAAAGATCTGCTCTAAGACCTCTTTCAGCTTCCCTGGCTTTTGAAAGACCATATGTCTAATATGACAGAGTAGGGTAATCCCATCATGAGACACTTCTCTCAAGGTTTGAGGAAACCTACCCTTAGACCACCTTACCTTAATTCAATGATCATATTGAAAGGGAACAACTGATAAAAGACATATTTGTGAAAGGCGCAGTTCTAAGGTAACTGGGGCCCAAAGTGGCAGTTTTAAAGAGGGTTCAAATGTCTATTTGCAAAACCTGGGAATGAGTCCTTTAGATTCACAGCAAAGAAGATGGGAAACATATTGATGGATGAGTAGATAGGAAGATAGATGATTATTAGGTACAGAAGAATTGGTTTCCCTTTATGGACTTGCTTCCAGTATAGCTAATGGATTAGTTAGTCTTAAAGGATTTTCTTTACCACATTTGGTCCATGAGTATGAGGCTCCTTTCTGTCCATTAGAGTCTGAGGGCCCTTTCTGTCCTTTAAAGTGGTAGTATCACTGGTGATTTGCAGGCCTGGTTGCACCTGCGAGGCCAGTATGGGCTGTTCTGGCAAGGCTCCTGTTAGACCAAGAGAGGCAGACCCAGGCATTTGGAAGGTGTCATGTTTTATTAGGAAGGCTAATCATGTGGTTGGCTGCATGTTCTCAAAATGTAAAAAGGCTGAAGTCTTCAGGAGAAACAAGTCAATAAAAAGAAAACACCTGACTCAAAGCAGGTTAAATTGTGTAGGCAATTTGCTAATATCACAGTACAAATGATGCTTTTCTTATGCTAACCCAGATAGAATAAAAGACAACTCAGAGTGTCTCATTAAAAGCACCATAACTTTTATATCAAAAATATTGCTGCAATCTAAATGCAGGATGATTCCATCTACATTAGCATACTTTATAAAAACGTGAGAAAAGCCTTGAACCTATAAATCTAGCATGATGATAGGGTGGCATCCCATAACGTAAACTATCACCTAGACTTTTTGGTCAGGGAGAGCTCTCAAGCTATTTTTTTAAAATGGTCTTTAATAATCTTTAATAGCACTGAAGAATACTATCTACATGAACTGTGATAGCAATTCCCCTCCATGCATCTTTTTTTCCATCCCTATGCTGCTACTTAAAAGTTGGCTAAAGGCCGGGCGCGGTAGCTCAAGCCTGTAATCCCAGCACTTTGGGAGGCCAAGACGGGCGGATCACGAAGTCAGGAGATCGAGACCATCCTGGCTAACCCAGTGAAACCCCGTCTCTACTAAAAAAATACAAACAACTAGCTGGGTGAGGTGGCGGGCGCCTGTAGTCGCAGCTACTCGGGAGGCTGAGGCAGGAGAATGGCGTAAACCGGGGAGGCGGAGCTTGCAGTGAGCTGAGATCCGGCCACTGCACTCCAGCCTGGGCGACTGAGCGAGACTCCGTCTCAGGAAAAAAAAAAAAAGTTGGCTAAAAAGGTAAGGGAATGTGGTAACAGCCAGTAAGAAGCCAGCACTCTGAGTCATACAACCACAAAGAACTGAATTCTGCCAATGACCAGGTGAACTTTAAAAGAGGATCCCAGTGTCACACCCCAACTGACCCTGTGATTGCAGTTCCATGAAACCCTAACTAGAGAACCAAGCTAATGTGCTCAGACCCCGACCTGCAGAAACTGTAAAATAATTAATATATACTATTTTAAGACACTTAATTTGTGGTAATTTGTTAGACAGCAACAAAAAACTAAGGCAACTATACTCCTTATAAAATATTCCATCATGGCCAGGTGCGGTGGCTTACGCCTGTAATCCCAGCACTTTGGGAGGCGGAGGCGGGCGGATCATGAGGTCAGGAGATTGAGACCATCCTGGCTAACACGGTGAAACCCTGTCTCTACTAAAAATAGAAGAATTTAGCTGGGCATGGTGGCAGGCACCTGTAGTCCCAGCTACTTGGGAGGCTGAGGTAGAAGAATGGCGTAAACCTGGGAGGCGGAGCTTGCAGTGAGCTAAGATGCGCCACTGCACTCCAGCCTGGGTGACAGAGTGAGACTCCGTCTCAAAAAAAAAAAAAAAAAAAAAAAAAAAAAAAAAAAAAAATCCATCATAAAACTTTAAAATGGAAAAGTCCCTGGGCACTCCCGTGGGATTCAATGTACCTGTATAAAGTTGCAGCTTACACACAATTTCTGGCCTATAATCATTACAGCATCAAGCAAGTGCGAGTGTATTCCTGTTGCCACCTGATCGTCTCTACCTCCAAGAAAGTCCTTCAATGGTGGAACTGTATTGTATCTATCCCATAGCATCCCTGCTGTTCCTGACCCCCTTTTCAGTTGTCTTAGCACAGAGACATTTGATCCAAGTAGGAATTATTAGCCCTGAGGGGCCTAGGAGGAGGTGTAGATAATAACAATCCCCTTTCCCTACTAACAGCCCTAACCCTCCTGGAATTTCAACTAAAGCTGAACATTGAGAATCTACAGGGTTATCCAGGCAGACTTTCATGCTGGCCCTTTCCTGTTTCGCCCCAGGGAGAATCTGGCCAACTATATATTCATTGCTATTTTCCCCATTATTTATTACCTAGACAGAATAGCATGATTAATTATTGATCATAGACCAGTAACTGATTAAAGTGTGGTTCTGATCAGCAGTCAAAAGTCATTTGTTTCCAGGCATTCATAGTTCCTGCATGGAGAGTGGCAGAACAATACTCTCTTTTCAGTGCGTAAAATATAACACCTGTAGATGGGCTATAGTTATAAGCCAGCAACAGAGCCCTTCAACCATACTCTGTCTTAATAAATGTGAAATAATGATTTGCCAAAAGAGAGAAACTGTTCGGAAGATTTACATGCAGAGAATACGATGTGAAATATAATAGGAGGATTCCAATTAGATTTGTTTCTCATGGACTAAATGCTTTGCTGAAGAGAAACTCACTAGGAATAGCTCTTTACCATCTGGGAAGCATATCGCATTTTGTCTCATTCTTGCTTTATTTCTGGGTTTATTCTTGCTCTCCACCTTTTCCTCAATCTCTCCTTCCCTTCCTTCTTCCCCTGTTCCCCACTTCTTTTCCTCTTTCCCTCCCTCCCTTCTTTTTTTGTTTGTTTTTTTTGTTGTTGTTGTTGTTGGATGATGTATGTCAGAAGTTAGCAAACTATAGCCCAAGGTCAAATCTGATCCACCACATCGTTTTGTAAATAAAGTTTTAGAATCCAATCAGGCTCATTCATTTTCATATTCTCTATAGGTGCTTTTGTACTACAACAGAAGCTGAGTAGTTACGACAAGACCATAGCATCCACAAAGCCTAAAAAGTGTACTAGCTGGCCCTATTATAGAAGCATGCTTGCTGACTCCTATTCTATGTGCCAGGTACTAGGGACACAGTAAATAAGACACAGTCCCTGTCCTCAGTGGCCTCAGAGTTTTATACGAGTATCTAATGATACTGTACTGTGAAGGGTAAGATGATGGTCATCTGAATGAAGTACTGTGGGAACCAGGCAACAAACATTGTTATGTATTTAGGATATGGAATTAGAGGACACCATCTCAGTGAAGGTAATGGCTGAGTTGGGAGTTTCCTGGCAGTTTGGAAGTGGATAAAAAGAATCAGGACTTGAATCTTATAGCACAAATATCTTCTTTCAGCCTAGACAAAATACCAAATCAAAATTGACAATTCCTTCTTTGGAGGTATATATATATATATATTTTTTTCCTGGCCAGTACCAAAGTTATTTCTGAGTCTTCTACTGCAGTGACCTTAGAGTTTTAAGCCATATGTTCTTCAAGAGAGGTGTCCCTGCAGTTCTGGTGGTGAGCCCCCACCTCTATCTGAACTTGGCTGGAAGCTAAGTTCATTCGAAACTAGCAAACATTATGGTTTCTTCTTCTGTCTTATAAAATATTGTTCAAACTCAAAGTCAGCAGTTCATTTCCAGAGCCTGGTTTTTGAAACCTGGGATGTGTTCGAAACCAAGCAGAAACAAAAACCCAATTATGAAAATCAAGTAAAAACCAGAAGCCACCATGTCAGATTTATGAGCTCTTTCCCTCAGAGCAGAAAGTGAAACTGGTACCAGTTTGCCCTCTACAAAAAGGATAACAGAAGATTGTGCAAATCATTTGAAAATCAGTTTGAAAAAAATATGGGCAGCAAGGCTTTGCCCCAGAAATAATAAAATCCACCAGAATGAGTCAAACCATCAGACTTAATCTTCCAATTATCAAGATGTCAATTCCTATGTGAGAAGAGTTTAATCCAAAATTCTACATCAAAAGAAAGTTCCTTTTATGAAATGTGAAGTGAATGATGGTTGAGCGAGGGACTCATTTTGACTTTTAAATTTGCGCATCAAACTCTGGAATTGCCTCCCTGGAGTTGTTAGTTTCTCTAAGTAGAAACTGTAGAAGCTTTGGCACACATAGGAAAAGTGATGGTGTCAGGTAACAAGCCAGGACTTGAGTCAGCCAAGCCTGGGTTTGAATTACCCAGTTGCCATTTCTGTGGCCTTGATCAAGTCATCTAACTTCTCCCAACCCCGAGGTATTGATCTGCTAAATGGGGATAGTAATAGTGATATCATGTGGCAATTGTAAGATTGCCATGAAGTAATATAAATAATTAGTACCATTCCCAACACAAAGCAGGTAATTACAAAATTAGCTATTTTTATTTTTAGGTTAATGTTATAGTCATTTGATTTCCCAGAAGGTATTGGGGATGGTAGAGAATGACTTGGACTTTAAATATCATACTTTTGCTCATACATATTAAGAAATGTGCTCACCAGATCAATTAAAGTTGGAATGGTGCTTCCTGAGCAATTTGTGAGTGCAAACTTCTGAATGTCTGCTTGAAGAATGACAACAGAAAGGATAATAGAATCTTTAGAAGACAAGTCTATTTATTCAACCTCCATTGGATAAGCATTAATGTATTAGATATCAGTCAATGACTTGGGAGACAAAGATAAATAAAATATTGTTCTTGGCTCAAGATTTTATAGTCTAGTTCCTCTGTGGACATGCTACCAGAAGATAAATTCTGTGTGAAAGTGCTATGGTGGAGTCTATAGTACTCAGATGGCAGCAAGGGGATGAGGAGGGACTCATGGAAGAAGAAACTTCTGACCTGAAATTCAAAGAATGAGCAGGTTTTTCAGGTAGGCAGGCAAGGGGAGCACATGCCAGGCAGAAAGAACCATGCAGAAAGACACCAAGCACGGAAGACCATAATTTACTGTGTGTAGGAGATAGTGGAGGGAGATGCAGCTGAATAGGTTGGTTGAGCCTTACATAGCCCACAAGGCATTTGGTTTGAATCCTGTAGATTAGGGGAACGATTGAGAAATTTTGAGTAGATGATTCGCCTGGCCCTGTGTGCTTGTTAGAAAGATAATCTGGCTGGCAGTGTGCAGGACTAATTGGAGGCAGGCAAGTAGGGAGATAGATCAGTTATGAGCCCATTGCAAATACCCAGGCAAGAGAGAATGAGGTTCTGACATAGGGTTGTGGTAGTAAAGAGGAAGAGAAGAAAAAGCATGTGAGTGATGCTGAGAAGGTAGGAACTGATACAAATTGATAGGAGCTGATTATTATTTGGGTTTAGGTGTGCAGATCATGCACAGCATTGACAGAAGTTCGATGCATGCATCTGAGAACTCCTGTGATTTGGGGTGGGATATGGACCATAGCATGAACTCTTGTTGGTTTCATCTGGGAGACCAATGTTGTCCCGCCCAAATTAGCTCCTTGAGACTCTAAATGGACCAGAGACTCCCTTCAAGGTCAAACCTTGTTGCTTGGTAGGTGGTTGCATCACCTACAATGTGGGTCAGTCTAAGTTAAGGTTAAGGAGCACACACTGTTTGTGGACCTTAGTTTGTCATCAAAAAGGAATAGCCTGATCACCAAAAATGAATGTGTCACACATTTCCTACAAATTCTGGCTTCTTAGAAACTCTAAATAAAAACTTCAATCTCTTAGAAATCATATTTAAATATCATAATAATCACAATTATTCAGCCATTCATCTACCCATCCATCCATCTGTCCATCCATCACTGATTATCTCTGGCTAGCTACAAAAGCCACCAGTGAGTTTTAACAGATCCAAATCAATGTATCAAGCATTGCCTTCATGAAAGAGTCAGAAAAACTCAGGATTTAGATTAGAAAATATCTTTTGTCAAATACAAAATCTACAAAGTCTATTTGTTTGACACTTGCTCTTATAATGCAAATCTTGTCTGTTAATATCCAGTATGCAATTTTGTAAATGTAACATAAGCATTTTGCATATAAAAGTTTTTTTGTGTGTACATAATAATAGAATACTTTTTTAAAGGGTACTTCTTAATGAGGTAATTACCATGAACATGTATTTTTGGTATATGTATGTATGTGTGTAAATATATATATATTTACATGTGTATGTATATATATTGAATCTAATTCTTAATATATGCTAATCTCCATAGCACATGTAATATTAAAAGAAAATTTGGTAATACTTTAAATGTCCTATCATTGTGAATTCATTTTATATTCATTGTAATAGCATTGATCAAAATGAATTCATTTGGTATTCATGTAGATGTCACATGTACTTCCATAGGTGTTTCATTGTAAATTAGCATTTCTCAGAGGACACTTAAAATAAGTGTTACTGAAAGTCCTCATTACACATATTGCCGAGATTAGTACATTAAGGATCATGTACTTACATAGCACTAATGTATTTCTGCCACTTAAAATACTGCATTACCCATTTCTGATATCTAGCAAATATCTAAGTCAATTTTGAGAATTACTAACATGCTAAAGAAAGCTGTACTTTTATGATTAAGCAGGTTGCCTATATTTTGCTCTGATTTTCTTTTTAAGCTAAAGTTCTGTTGGATACAAAAAAAGAAGATTAGAAGTGAAATGTATATGATGACAACAATGGCATTTAAAATGACTTTGGTATAGTCAGGCATCCCATGAAAGTAGAACTTTATCTAATTTTATTTTTGACAAATCACCTCATTTAAAAAATCAAATAGGCCAGGCGCGGTGGCTCATGCCTGTAATCCCAGCACTTTGGGAGGCCCAGACGGGTGGATCATGAGGTCAGGAGATCGAGACCATCCTGGCTAACAGGGTGAAACCCCGTCCCTACTAAAAATACAAAAAAAATTAGTCGGGCGAGGTGGCGGGCGCCTGTACTCCCAGCTACTCAGGAGGCTGAGGCAGGAGAATGGCGTGAACCCGGGAGGCGGGGCTTGCACTAAGCTGAGATCCGGCCACTGCACTCCAGCCTGGGC
>NW_012105886.1:1116544-1224802 GCF_000951045.1 Mandrillus leucophaeus
AAAAAAAAAAAAAAAAAAAAAAAAAAAATCAAGTGAAGTTAGGAATTTGTGGACTAGAAAATAAATTTGCCAAAAAACACTGATGTACCATTTTTGAGTTTGACTTATCTCAGAAGTGAAAAACACATACATGAGCAAATGAAGGACCATGTATCTTTGCTGTGTATGACCTCCTTATAGGTTTCTTATTATTGTTTTGGGCAGAAATTTTGTTGAGATTATCATGGATGTTGGAAAGGAATGGCAATGACTCACACTGGTGGCATCTGGCTGCAGGAGAATCGAGGAGGTTGAGAGATTGTTCTTAGTACTCAACTGCCTCAGAATTCTGATAGGGAAAGGTATGATGAGGGGCATGTAGGTGGCAACAGGCTTGCACATCAAGCAGGTAAAGCTTTGGGATTTACCAGGATACTCTGAGTGCTTGCTAGGATGTCTGTCATATAGTGAGAGTCATGCTTTAAAAAGATACAAAATATGCTTTGAAGAATAGGGTTTCCAATTTCACTGTTGGTGAAGATACAAAATGGTACAGCCACTATGGAAAACAGTATGGTGGTTCCTCAAAAAAATTAAAAATAGAGCTGCCACATGGTCTGACAATTCTCCTTTTGTGTATTTATTCAAAAGAGCTAAAATCAGGATCTCTGCACTTCCATGTTCATTTCAGCACTATTCACAACAGCCAGGATGTAAGAACAACCTAAATGTCCATGAACAGATGAATGGATAAAGAAACTGTGGCATATACATACAATGGAATATTATTCAGCCTTAAAAAAGACATTCTGCAATATGCAACAGCATGGGTGGATCTTGAGGACATTATGCTAAGTGAAATAAGCCAGTGACAGATGGACAAACACTGAGGAATATGAGGAATCGAACACAATTAAATTCATAGAATCGAAGTATGAAATGATAGTTTCCAGGGGCTCAGGGGAGGGGAAAATGGGGACTCGTTAATCAAAGGGCCTAAATTTCAGTTTAAGTGAGATGAATAAGTTCTAGAGATCTACTGTATAACATTGTACCTATAATTAACAATATAGTATTCCACAATTAAAAATTTATTAAAAGGGTAAATCTCACGTTGTGTTCTTATGACAACATTAACGTTTTAAAAGAATAGGGGTTCTCATTTAAAAACTGGGCACTAAGGGCTTTAGAATCACACATGGGAAAACCCTTAGTGCTTCTAGGACACGCTGACCATCGTAAATTGTAGCTCCAAAATTATTTTACTTTTAGATTCATTTATTTTTACCTTCCTCTCTGCAAGGATAGTCTGTTTGCTGTCTACACCTGTTACCACGTTGAAGGGCTGTCCCTGAAATGGACTTTCTCCTTTCAGTCATGCTGGCAGGAGACATCACCTTATTTGGTGCTGACTCAGTGGGGGCCAAATTTTCAGCAGGCTACCAACTCACACCTGCAGAATTTGCCCGGAACATCCGTTTTGCAAACACACAAAATGGGTAATTGGGCACACAAATGCCTATTTGTGTTGCAATTTGGCATTTGTATACACAGTGATGGATTTTTTCATGTGCAAATGTGAGGGACGCAAGTACAAAATGGATGTTCTCAAGCAGGAAGGGTGCCTTTAAAAACATATATCTTTTCAAAAACCTTCTAGAAATTTGAAGAGCACCAGGAAAATAGTTAGGAACATGGATATATTTCAGTTCCTACTCCTCACCCCGCCCCCATTCAGACAAAGTCCTGATAAACACATTTCATTAGTTACTTTTTGAAGATGGGCTACCTTTTTCTCAAATAGGCAGACAGACATCCCAAGCTTTTACCCCTATAACAAAGGACTTACCTAACGTGTCATGGAGTCAACTAATAAATGTTAATACTTTAGTTCTAATGAAATATAAGGAGTTTTTATGCTCTTAGTGTTTGGTGTTTTGTAACAAGTGCCATATACTGGTTTTGAGGTACATTGTCCTATTTGTTATTAAAGTTACACACACATATACACAGAAACATTTGGAACCATAGATTTTTATAACTAACTGGAATGGTGCAGAACAAAATAATGATAGCACTTTTACAGGGAATGGCTGCAGAGCTTTGAGGTGTTCCACATGTTCAGTACATTCTCTGGTTTCTTTGTCCCTTCTGTCTGCCCTTAGCCCTTTAAGTCATAGTGCTGCTCACTCAAATCTCATCTTGTTTAGCAGGGCTCAGGAAAGGAAGCCAGGAGCACTTCAGGTGCCTTCCTTTGCAAGTCACTCACTTGTGTCTGCCTGTTGTCCCCGGCTCTGGCCCTGGTTTTACACATTTGAGTCTTTATCATCTCCTGTGAAAACCCTCTGGGCTCTGTATACTGGTTTTCCTGTTCTATTGTAGCTCCACCTCCTTCCTTTGGCAGCACCTGTGATGCTCCTTAGACTCTGCTTCTAGGATGACTGACCCATGACCAAGAGATGATTTACACATGAACTTATGCCCAAAAGCTATGGGTCTCAACCAAGGCTTTGTCCCTGTCTCCTTCCTCTGAACATTCTTACCTTTTCTGAACTCAGGTGTACTTATGACTTCCAGTGTTGCCCGTGGTCTGACCTATACCACCAACCTATGTTTGTACAGTTTCAATGTGTTATAATGATCTCTAATTTAACATGCTTACAACTAGATCTGGTTTTATTTTGTTTTCTTCTCCCAGGGTTTGACTTGCCATCCCAGTCTCTCCTCTCCAGTCTTTTTATCCTCATCAGTGCCTTGCCTGTCTCTTCAATGCTCATCCTAAGGGCCATCATGTCATGTTGAGACATCTTTTGCAATGTCTCTTGGGTTCTAAGCCTTTCACTTTATCACGGATACAGCTGTCTTCTCCTCTTATGTCTGGATGGTGGTATTTATTCTTTGAGATGTCTCTTGCTTGGCTACTGTTTCATTGAATGCCCTGCTTACCATAGCATTCATCTAGTTATGAACTAGAATGATTCCATGTTGACAGATCAAGTTCCAGCTTCCTATCATGACCTTCAAGGTGGATATTTGATATGATTTGGCTGTGTCCCCACCCAAATCTCATCTCGAATTGTAGTTTTTGTAGTTCCCACGTGACCTGGTGGGAGGTACTTGAATCATGGTGTGGTTACCCCGGTGCTGTTTTCATGATAGTGTGTTAGTTCTCACGAGGTCTGATAGTTTTATAAGGGGTTTTTCCCCCATTTACTGAGCACTCATTCTCTTTCCTCCTGCCATGTGAAGAAAAACATGTATGTATCCCCTTCTGCCATGATTGTAAGTTTCATGAGGCCTCCCCAGCCATGTACAACTATGTCAATTAAATCTCTTTCCTTTATAAATTACCCAGTCTCAGGTATTTCTTTATAGCAGCATGAGTGGACTAATACAATATTCAACATTATATCTCGTGGTAATCATGGAAACTTCTTAGGACCAGTTTTTCACTCCAAGCAGACTTTTCTGTTCATTTGCCCCTGTATGCTCCTCTCTTACTTGCCTCTCTGACTTTTTCCATTTGGATTTCCCAACCTGGAATGTTTTCTGCCTCCTATTTATTTAAATCTTCAAACAACTGTGAAGGCTTCTACAAACTCTAGCACTTTAAAGCAACTATTTAAAGTTACCCCAGCTCAATAAAATTTTGCTTATTCTAAATCCTACAGATTGTGGAAGACTTACACCAGCGGCTCTACATGAATCAGGCCATTCCTGGAATTGGTTTTTTTGGGTCTCACATAAGACTGGAAGTTCCTCAAGGAGAGTCACTATGTTTTACAATACATACAATGTTATATCTTTTACAATACTTAGCACAGTGCTAGTCATATAAAAATGTGTGCTTAATACTTCTTGGCTGTGTCTTCACGTCATGGAGGGGCTGGAGGTTAGAAGAGAAGGCTGAAGAGTTAGTGGCTGGGGGAAAGTCATGAAGCTCCATTAAATATTCTTTATTTACAAAGCTGCCAGCACACAGGGTTATTATTATTACTTTATATAACTCCAGATCCTCCCCTTTCCTCCTTCTCCAGAGTAACAAGGGCCTAATAGGCTTCATGTATAAGTGCCTATTTTTATTAAAGACAAGTGTAATCTTTTGTAGACCAAATGTCCCTATCATAAATGCTAACAGAGAAAAATATTAGGACTCATTTATTTATGAACTTGTTAATAATGAGGTGCAGTTATGAAAAAAAGACTTCCCCAGCAAAAGCTCCTGAACAAACAATACACACTGGGGAAAAAGGAGCTAGTTAGCCTTCTTGACTTAGATAAAGCTATGGAGAAATGACAAGTGCCAGTAATTAGCACAGCCTCTTCAACAAGATAACCCTATACATCTTTGTCTATTTCAATCACCAAAGACTCCGATTCAGTGTAAAATTAAACCTTGGATGCCATCAATTTCTGTTAACCTCTTTATATTGTTCTGTGTTCATGCCTATGTGATAGATAGATTTTGTCATTTTATTAAATGGTGACATCTCTACAGACACGTGACCTAAAAATCTGTTTGCTCCTTTGCAAAGTATTCTTAATCATCTCCTGCTATGTTTCCCAACCAGGGGATGAGATTTATTCCCAGACCCCACTGGCGAATTCCTAGTCTGTAAGAACTTGATACTTCTGTTTGTTAGAGCTACCCTGCATTTAGCAGCTTACCTAAAACCTGCGTTCCCCAAATAGTCTAGGTAGAAAACTAGTCAAGACTAGGTATAAGATTCTATTTCAAGCTGTTTATCATATTTATGTACCCATTTTTTAAAGTGTGATTTAAAGCATATTGCCCCATATGTACTTATTTCCTTCTCTCACCCAGTACAACCCACTATTTTAGAGGGTTCTGACTACCTACAGCTTTAGCAGTTAGTTTTTATCTGGGCTCTTTTGAAATTTTATTGCTTAATATTCTTTGCGGCCAATGACTTTTTGAAAATTAATTAATTCATGATTGCAAGGAATAACAATAAAGGTTGTCCAAATTGGGAAATAATTGGAAATTATGAGCTATCACAGTTTGACCTTGAGGTCCAGGTTTATACACAGTAGTCTTGTGCAGACTCGTGACAGAGCCAGTGGAACCAATGGGCGTGGAGGTTTTTAAGCTGTCCTGCCAGGCTCATGTGTGAGAGAAGCCTCTGACTAGGGCACAGGGAAACATCACTTAACTTAGAAGAAAAATGTACAGAGCTATTTCTACTCTAACATGTTGTAAATTCCTACTTCCCTTCAAGATCTTTCTTCCAAATTTTATTTCTTTAAGATATTTACTACCATTTAATTTTCCCGGGTCTGCATTTCTTCTTCTCCTCTTGCTAGAAACCTCACTCCCCTGGTTGAGTAACATTTCTGTTTTCACGTTTTTTCTCTCACCTTTTCCTACCTACATTGCCCTCGCTCTCGCAAGCACTCTTTTTCTCTCTTTTATTCAGGAGATGACATAACTAACATACTTAGTCCCTTTTGGTAAGAAATGTGCCAAAATTCAGCTTCTGTAAACTTCTCCTCACTTTGAGCCCTAATTGCAATGAGTCCCTGGGAAGTATTACAAGCTATCATTTAAATATGTATTTACACAACATTTTAAAGCACACATTATTTAGCCAGTAGAGCAAAACAGCTCACAACAAGTAAATGGAATAAAGCACATTTAGAGGCTGCTTAAAAGCACAGGTTTGCTTTGTGGCAAATGGTAAGGGAGCCTTTCAGACAGGTGCTGTTTATCAAGGGGACTCTGCCCCAGGCCTTCTACCTTGTTGTGGTGATTGTCGTTCATGACCTGGGGCTTCCCCCTGTGGGTTAGACAGGAAAGACCACTGAGTGAAAGTCACTCTGATCTTTAAATCTGCGGAGGATTCAGTAGCTCAAGACAGAGGTAGTGATGTAGGGGAAGGAAAGACAGAAAGAAAATTAGAAAGTAGGCAAGAAGAAAGAAAAATTAGAAGAAAAGGACACTGACATTTTGGTAACAGAGAAAATCTACCTAGGTAGCTATTCTGAGCTAAAAAGAGGTATAGATCTCCCTGGGAAAGACGCACAAAAATGTGCTCTTTGCCTCTAAGTGGTTATGACTGGGGCTGTTTGGGTTATTAGGCAGCCCCCAGAAAGGCTGGCTGATCATGAGCAAAAACACAGAAGCAGCACAGGTACAAATTCTATTTGAAAGCTCCATCAACCAACCAACCAAACAAAAACAAAAGGAGCGATTTGATTTTTAGAGAGTGTTGCTGTCCAAATTGCACCCCTAGATATTGAAAAGTTTACAGAATTCCATGTACCTTGTCATATTCCAGTTTTCCTTTGCTTAGTTCTGGCTCTTCCCATTTCCTGTTATTTTTCATGTTCCCTGGCTAGAACCACCCCCCGCCCCAGTCCTGGGCAAAGTCTTTGAGATGTTCCTATAATTTCTGCCCTGCCTTCCTGCATTTACTTTGCCCCCCACTTTTCCTCTTCTGTGGCTTAAGCTTTTTATACTCTTCCTCAGGCACATTCCAACTTTTCAGGTGTGTTCTGAGCACCACCCCTTCCCTATTAGAGAGGGAGAGAGAGAGAGAACGCGCTAGAGAGAGCTCATGTGGTTTAATTTTCATTATTTTTAGGTGTTAAGTTTTAGATTAGCATACTATGTCTTAAACTACTGTATTAGAATGCTGCTTGACTCACTTCCAAATTGAAGACCTTTTAAAAAAATTGAAGCAGTCCAATAATTTTAAATCACTCTACACTGTGCATTGCAATTTAAAATTATTGGAGTGCTTCAAATTTTTATAAGCCCTTGAATTTGGAAGTGATCAAGGTTCTAGGCATACTCAGTGTAGAGCAATTTAAAATTATAAGAGCTGTCAAATTTTTATATAAGCACTTCAGTTAGAAAAGGGATTCGGGTTCTGGGCATGTGCAGAAAAGAGCCATTTAAATTATTAAAAGTACTTCAAATTTTTTTCCCCAAGCACCTGATTTTGGAAGAGTTTTGGTTTGCACAGCCCAAAGTGACAACTTCCTTTGAGAGCGTCTGTGTAAAGACTTTCAATCTTTCAAACAGGGCCAGCACTGTGGGGATATGAAGTAGGCAGCTGGCTTTCTGGTGTGAGCTCTAGGACACACCAGCAGAGTGTGTCCTGCCCCCGCCCCCCCTCCCCGAGTCTTCTCAATGGCTTGACATCTTGTCACATTATAGTTCTTTTTTGGATAAAGGCATTTCCAGAAGGCCCTTGTTAAAATGCTAATCTCTTACATTAAATCACAGATACATTAATGGGATGAATTTATCAGTGAAGGGGCTGGCCCTGGGGGACTGAAGACACGCAAACATTTTGGTGGTGAGGAGGGGAGAGATGGGTCTCTGACACCCACCAAGTCTCTTGGGGGCGTTCAACTGTGGGCCTGGGCAGGCTGTAGGGGGTCTCTTGTTTCCTAAGGCCGTGGCTGAGAACATTCTTGGTGGCACAATAGTAGGAAGTGGCCAAAAATGTAAAACTTTATCTGTGTCAAGATTTTACTGAGCGCAGATCCCCTCCCTGACTAAAACTAATCATTAAAAAGGGTGGATTCTCTGTTACTTTTAATGCTCATTTGCATTATGGCTTGCTGAAGATATCAATTTTCTCTTTTCTGAGAAGCGAAATATTCATCTGAAGCGTTTTAAGGGAGAATCGAAAGGAAGGTAGAATCGATAGGTTCAGCTTTAAGGCTAATTTTCCTTATTTCATCCTTTAGTTGGGAGTTTCAGTGATGTGAAAGAAAAAGAAGGGGACAAATCTAACATAATGAAAATAATGTTTCCCTTTCAAATCTTTATTTACAACAAAGTGAAAGGAAGATAAATGTTGTAAAATATAGACACTTGACAATTGTAACTTCTATTAATTTCTCACCTCAGTGAGGCTTGGGTGCCCAGAATGTGACAATCATGTTGTCATACGTGACCTTGCCATTGGGAAAATGTTTGTGGCTCCCAAAATTTCTTAAAGGGGGATGCCCTTATATCAGGAAACTTTGAGAAATGACTCACTCATCTGAACTTCTTCAGAAGGCTGTTGATTTTCTTTGAGAGTTGAAACCCTGGTTGTTGCAGAATGTGAAACATTTAATTTATCCATTGCCTCTGTGAATGCATGGATGAAATTTCCCGGAGGGCTCCCTGTACTTATCGTTTTTCTCTCTCAAGCACACACAGCCAAGGAAGTGGGCCAGCACACACCCTGAACTTCCGCAGAACCAAGCTGCTCTGAGCCTCCCTCTCCTGGCCTGCGAACAAAAGACAAGCCCTCCTCCTTGCCTTTCCTTTAGAAGTGGAGGTGAGGTGTAGGGGTGAGAGGTGCAGCACAAGTGTTCAGAAGGTGGAGGTCATTTGACTTGGTAAACTATAGTTCCTTAAAGAGCAACAAGAGGTTAGTATATGTCTGTGCCTTTGTCAAAAGCCAGTGAACTCATCTAGGGCCCAGTGGAGGCTTGGTCGGGGGTCCAGAGGCTCTCCTCTGTCCAGGCAGTGGGCACAGGACAGTGTCAGGTCTTGACCCATCCTTGTCTCTCACATGAGGGTGTGTGACCAGTTTCAGAGTCAGCAATGCAAGGACAACTTCCTGTTTCTTTCAGGCCAGATGAGTTTGAAGTTAAAATGTCTTTCCTTCACATTAACCCAAAAGTTAACACATTAATAAATATATTAATTAATGAAATCACCATCTGTTTATTGAATATGAGTCATTGTGTTAGGTGCTAAAAGATGCAAAGATAAATGAGAAACAGTTATCGTCAAGGAACAGCAGTAGAAAGACATGCACAAATAGCTAGAATATGAGGTATCATTTTGTTATAAAACATGATAAAATGTATAATACATATTGCATGTTATTATTACTTTTTATATTGGGCCTGATTTATTTCAGTATCCCCACATACAGCACAATTGTTTCACATGGTGTATTTGCTCAATAAATAAATACTGATTAAACGTGAAAAATAGAAAGGATATAAACCAAATGCTTGGACAGGACTTTTCAAACTTGGACCATATGAAAAGAACTGAGGAGCCCTTAAGAAATGTTGATCTGGGCCAGGTACAGTGGCTCAGGCCTGTAGTGTCACCACTTTGGGAGCCTGAAGTGGGTGGATCACCTGAGGCCAGGAGTTTGAGACCAGCCTGGGCAACACGATGAAACCTTGTCTCTACTAAAATTACAAAAATTAGCCCGGCATGGTGGCGCATGCCTGTAATCCTAGCTACTCGAGAGACTGAGGTAGGAGAATTGCTTGAACCCAGGTGGTGGAGGTTTCAGTGAGCTGAGATTGTGCCACTACACTCCAACCTGGGCAATAGAGCAACACTTTATCTCAAAAAAAAAAAAAAAAAAAGGCAGACTCCCTGAGGTCTCCTTGCCAGGCATTCTGATTTAATTGGAACAGAAAATTAGCACTGGGAGGTGCTGCACCAGGGGACCTCAGGAAGAACCTGTAAAGTGTGCTTGGAGAGAAAATGGAGGTTGCTTCATAGAGGAGATCAAGTTTGAGCCTGAAGGTTGGGTATGAGATAAGCAGGTTTTGATGGGGCTGGGGGCCAAGAAAATGGCATCCTTAGTAGAGGAAACAACATGGGGAAGGGCACAGGCTGGAAAGTACATAGTATGTTCTGGATGAGTCAAAGCCTGGGGTGGTCCTACCATCTGCTGTCTGAGAAGGTGTAGTGGGAAAAAAGAAGAGGCTGAAGCAATAGGTTGGGGTTAGATTGTGGAGGGACTAGTATGCTTCTCCAAAAACTTTGAATTTATTTTACACATCCTAGGGAACGACTGGGGGTTTGGAAGTTGGCAAGTGGCGTGGTCAGATCTTTGTTTTAGGAAAGCACTGCGAAAAATGAACTGGATGTAGGGAGAACTGGAAAAAAGGAATCCAGTTTGGAAGCTATGGCTTGTGATAGAATAGATGAGCGAGGAGGAAAATTTGAGCTACACCAATTTGGATGGGAGTGTAGAGGAGAGAGTAGATTTGGGAGACATTTATGAGAGATCACCTTCAATAGATGTGTTGGATGACTGCATAGTGAGGTTGAAGTCCAGGGTGCAGGGAGTGAACCCAGAAAGAATACAACATGGGGAGCAGGTTCTGAAAGAGGCAATGGTGTGGGCAGGAGAACAACATAGAGAGGCCTAGAGGAACTTTGGTAATACTCCTTCTGAAGTCATGAACCCTATCTCTCATTGCTTAGGCCCTTGTTTTTGGTTTTTGTTTTATCCCCATCATAAAACATGTACACATTTTGTTTAACAGCATATATCAAATGCTAGCTCTCTAGTTTTGATCACCAGAGCCACTGTTTAACTCACAGCTTCTAGAAGCAGGCCATTTGCAGCTCTTACACCTTCCTGAAAAAATGAAGGTTTTGAATAAAAGCCAGTCATAGAATTAAGTCAGGGCAAAGTGGTGTCAGGGGTGAAATTCAAAAGACAATACGTAATAATTGGTTTTAGAACAGGAGCCAGATGAATCATAAGGTCAGACATATGAAAGGAAAAAGCTTTCTCCAAAAGACTTGGGGCTAAGGCTGCAAGGGGCTGTTTGAAAACAAAGTGGCAGGGATTGTGGTAGGGACTCCGAGTGAGACCTGCTCTCGGGAACCTGCTCTCCATTCCAATATGTCTGAAACCACTTGGTGAGAAGAAATAGATCTGTCTCTTCCAACTTTTTATAGCTTCCATAGCAAGCTATTTCCACTGTGTCTATAGTCATTGCTTTGTTTCCTCCAGATCATCCATTGATCAGAGAGAAGGAAGAGAGGGTCAGAATGTCAATGTGTCTACTGGAAACCATGGGTCACTGTGGGACCCAAGTGTGGGGTCTCAGAGCTGAGAGGGAATGAGCCCTTGCCTAGTACTCCAGTTCCACAGTTGGGCACGGAGGCAGAATGTGTAGGGGCTTGCTTGGAATCTGGTGGATCAGTAGCAGTGTGGTCAGAAGGAGAACCAAGGCCTTCTGGCTTCCAGAGCTGCTTCACCCACAGGCTGCCCCAGGACTCTGTGTAATCCTGGGGTTGTGCTGCGTGCGTACCAGTGAGAGCGAGTGCAGGATGAGCAGTAAGATGAATCCCACCCACTCAAAAACCATTTTTTTGTTGTTCATTAATTCTTGTTTTCACAAAGTGCTAGCATTCACTCTTTCTGCTGACCTGAAGTGCAGATTTCAGTTGGCCTTTTGAAACTGGTGTGCATTTCCCACACCAGCTTCAAAATGTGATTTTCCCACAAGGAACGTGAGTACAGTTATTGCTCTGTCTTGAGTTTCCCCTAGTACTGTGGCAACCCAAACTCTCCTCATTGAGACCTTTTGTTCTATTGGTGAAATCATTTTTGAAAGATTTGTTTCAAAATTGAGATGTTTGCATTCATGATTATTGCCTCTAAGAAGGTCCTCTTTGTCATGCTCCCTTCTGGGGAGGCTGCAGCACTGCATGCTCTCAGACCTGCTGCCCAGACCATGACTAATGGAATTAGGGATGGAACCCTGACCTCAAGCTGGCCTGCGTATTTCCTCTCTGAAATTTGGAATTGGGACACAGTGGATTCTCCTTAGCTGGATCTGCAAGGGCATGGAAACTGGTGGGTTCTGGTCAGTCTAACTTAGTTGCTGAGAGCACAGCCCCTGGGGCTAACCAGCCAGGACTCACATGCTGGCTCCCCATCTCCCTAAGAGTGCGGCCGTGGGCATGTCACCTCTCTGTCTCAATTTCCACAGTTGTAAAGTAGGGATAATAATAATACTCATAAAGCAAGAAATAATATAAACAAATAATAAAATAAATGATAAAAATATTAAAGTGGGGTTATTGTGTTAAATGAGTTAATATGTATTGTGCACTTACTAAAGTGCTAGTACCTATTCAGGTGCTTGCTAATATTATTATTATTATTAAGAGGTATAGTAATGGTACCATCATTATGGTGCCTTGAAGATGGGCTGTCACTACGTTCAGAAAAAGAAACAGATTTTCCAAAAGAGATGGGAAATAAACAGATGTACATCACAGTCACCATCTCCCGTGTTACCTGAGTAAGAGAAATAGGGAGAGAATAAGTGTATGGGGTCTGCCTCTTCTTCAGGCCACAGTTCCATTATGCTATGAGGCCCAAACATACTTCTTTCTCTTGGGTCCTCTGAGCTCCTTCTGAATTAAAACTTCCCTTGAATTTCTTTGAAGGAGAATTTGTTGCATGTGGTCAAAGGATTCTTAAAATAAGAACAAAATTATGTCCAGCAGGGCTAATAGAAGACAGATGTCTTTTCTCCATGTCCTTTGCCTTCCTGAGGAAGGTTCCTGGCTTAGCCCACGCTTCATGCCCAGGAGGGTCTCTGGCTAAGCCTGATTTTGATTAATTCAATGTCAGTCAGCAAAGACTGATCCCACAGCAGCACATACTGCCCTTACCATTGAGGATGGTGCTATGAGCTATAAGGCATAGCCCCAAGGAGCCTGCTGTCTCCTTGAAAGCAATACAAGTGCAAGCAGAGAAAGTATGTCTCGTTCAGGTTTGTTCAATGCTGAATCCATCACCTGGCAGAGTTTCTGGCAAATAGTATGTAAAGGAAGCGATGTGTGATTGTGGCTAACTGGTCAGGAAGTAAGAACATACGAAGTCAAAGGAAGATAGGACCAGAGGAAGATGGGGGTGAGGGAGGAGGGTGAGGACTATTATATCAGGCTTTAGCGACCCTGCTGGAAGTAGGGGAAGTGTCTTGTGAGACAACTTTTGGATTGTAAATGAACCCCATTTTTACCCTCTATTCCTAGACCTTCTTCACTCTCCCAATCATTTGCTATTTCAAAAATGTCCAAAATAATCAAAATGGGAAAAATCAGGACTTGTGCTTAAGTACATTTGCTTTAGCTTTTTTCCATCAAATTTTAAAATTAATTATTTGCATTGTGAATTTCATGGTGGGTCATAGTTTTTCCATAATCTTTTTAGTGCTTGGGGGCCTTCCAAACTTTTAATGAATTGAGATATGTTTTATTTCCTTCACCCTTCTTCCAGGCTGAGGACACAGGACAGGTGTGGAGAAAATCTCTACTTATACATTAGCCTTCATCTCTCTGGACTTGTCAAAGGGCTATGATTTAAAATATTTAGCCACCAGTAGCATATAGGCCCGACAAATGGGACAGATGTTGCTCCAGTCAGCAGGGGGCTGGCTGTAAACAAACGGATCTGTCCAGTGAGTTCTTGCTGAATACCTGTCTAGTGAGTTCTTGCTGAATACCAATCTTGTTATCTCCAGATTTAGTTTCTAAGAATCTGGAAGGAGTTTATTTTTATTTTTTTAGAACCCATGGATTCCAGTGCTGTGCTTCTAAGCATGAGATATTTGAACACTGTCAGTGTGTCTCATATATGCACCTGCCAGAGCTGCAGACCAGCTGGCCTGCAAGGATCACTGCAGCAAAGCCCATTCCCATAATTGAATATAATCCGACAGTTACTTTGCATCTCTTCCGGTCGGGAAAATGGAGGCAATTTTCAAGACTTGTCTTCATTTCATTACTTAGAAAGTAAATGTAACCAAAAAAAAAAAAAAAAAAAGAAAAAAAAAAAAAAAAAAAAAAGAAGAAGAAGAAGAAAAAAAAAAAGAAGCAGAGAATTTTGTAGCATGGCTCCTGGCCCCTGGCCTTTTGAGTCCTTCTCCACCCACCTTTGTTTAGTGATCACACTATACACGGGACCCAAGTATGTAGTTAGACCCAGATACTTAGGAACAGACACAGGGCCTTGTGGAGCCTGTTTCTAGCACGAAGAATGAGAATGGCCAAACATTTGGCCCCATGTCCTGTGATGTGCGTCACACAGAGACACATGCAGTCATCAGCAGGATCTTTCTTTCTCTTTAACCGAAACGTCCAACTTCAGACACTGCTTTCCCTAAACCTTTCCTTGACTGGAATCACGCTAATGTTGACAGTTCTTCCCCACCCCCACCCCCTTTGCTGCACAGTGCAACCCAGAAAGAATGTGAGGTGAGCTTGTCGGAGGAGATGAAAGATGGCAAGAAATAGGTGTTTGGGGACCAGTTCTTTGGTGACATCGACTCTGCAATCCTTTATTCACTCTCAGTACCTCACTCTCTCTCGCCTTCTCCCTCTCCCTCTCTCCCCCTTCCCACTCTCCTCTTATTCTCTCTGAAATGGCGTGTGCCTCCAGTAATTTACATAATACTCTTCTGACACCGTTACTTTAGTCATCAATCACGGTACCTTCTCGCAGTCTATCTTTTGTCTGAGCATGTCTCTTCTTTATCAGGCCATGCGCAAAAGATTAATTTCACAGTTTTTCTCCCTTCTTTCTTTCCTTGCAAGATACAAAGCTCATGAAATGACAGAAGCAAGATAATGAAAACAACAATGCAAGCAATTTTTTTTTGTTCTTGCAGGTTGGATCTCAAGATACTTTTTCTAACCTCATTGTGTGCCATCTGTCTTAGAAAAGGTCTGTTCTGTATTTTTTTAATACCTTTCTGATGCTGCTCAGTAGACTACCTGGTGGGGGTGGGGGACGGATTACATATTTAAATCAGGTCAGAGGCTTTGGTTTTCAAAACCTTTAGAACAATTAAAGCAAGAGGCCCATCTCTAATGGCATCATGGGCTACTGCACAATGCCCACGCCCCAATTAATATTAATGAGGTCTTATGCATAGCCAATTTATGACATTTGATTGACTCACCCAACCACCCTTCAACCTGTCTTATAAAGTGAAATATATGGCAAAGAGGGTCTTATTTGCATATGCATATGTTCTTAATATTAATTAGGCTAATGAATCTAAGGACTCGGCGATAATATGGGCACTGGCAAAGAGGGGAAAAAAATCTACCACCCACAAAACAGAAAAGTGTTCCATGTCCCGTCCCTGCTCTTGAACAAAAGAAGTTGAGCTGAATGATAAGAACAACGCATGCCAATATTTCCTCCTGCTTTTCTTGTGTGATACAGAATTCTTCTTTTTTAAAAATAAAAATACTTGCCACTGGCATTCGTATTCTTTTTCTTTTTTCTTTTTTCAATTAAATTGGGAAAGGCTAAATAGATAATAAAATAACTTGTAAAAATAAAAGCCTAGTTCAACGGCGTGCCTGTGGCCATAGGTCGGAGCTCTCCCATCAGCTAGGGAGATGCTGTGGCTTCTGGAGGATACAGTGTCTCTCAGGAATACATGTCGGATCCAGGACAAGGGGTTATGTCAGGAGGAAGTGTTCCTAAGAACATCTGTTTTAGCAGGGTCACTAATGGAATTTATCTCCACAGCCGAGTGGCTGGAAGAACCCCTTTGATGTAGCCTAATTAAGCCTGGAGGAAAGAGTTGAAACTCCATGGATTTCATTGTGGTGTGGGGAAATACACACTCTGAATTTTTTTTTTTTTTCTCTCTGAACTATCCTGTAAAGCCCAACCCTGATGGTCTTTGACTCCAGTGATATGAGGAAATACATTTCTATATCAGCTCACCCTCTGACATCAAGAATAGCTAGCTAACTTGCAGGCTTTGAACAACAGAATAGTGCCTGGTTATATGAGCTTGCTTCATGGCACCATAAATAATAATCACTATAAATAATAATAGTGACTATTCTTTGAGTGCTTATTCTGTACCACATATCATGGAAAGCATGTTTCATATATTATCTTATGCCAGCTCTGTGAAGTACGGAATTAGAACCTTAGTCCAGAAGTCCTTATTTTGGTGAATTGAACACTAAAGAGATTATGGGACATGCCCAAGGTCACATAGCTAAGAATGATGGGGTCAGGATTCACACCTAGGGGGATTGTGACTCCAAAGTGTAATCTCTTTCCCTTGGTCTTCCAAGGTCAGGGCCACTCACGGATATTATGGACTGAAAGTAGCTCAGCCTAGAGTCAATGAAAACAGCAGATATGGAGAAAGAAGGACGTCCTGTGCTTTAAGATAGGCAATGTCTTGGCTAACCCCACGATGCCCACGTAAATAGTTACATTCAACAGTAGAAATGATTTTTCGTTGCCACACAGTTAAAAGAATGTGAGATAAGGAAAGAAACCTGGATTGATGGACAGGTCAGTGAAGTGCCTTAGAACAACAAATATTTATTTAAATTTAACATTTTTGAGTGAAGACTCTATAGAATAAAGTCACTTTGGAGAAGAACCTTTCAGAATTTGCTAGGATGGTCCCTGGCACAGAATGAAGAGTAGGATGAAGAAATAGCACTAGTTGAGGCCTGCATGGGGGAATGGGGGAGAAATGCAATGCAAGGTGGTAACATCAGAAACAGGGAAGGAATGGAGGCCTCCAGAGCCAGGGATCACCCTCTCCACCCTTTTTATCTCAAATCACTATCCCTTCTCTCAAATCCGGTGGCTGGGCACAGTGGCATTCCAAAACTCTGCCGCGGATTTTGCTTTCTAATAACATCCTAGTGAGTCTTGTGAGATGGTCTACCACGTCCCTCCCCTGGCTCTCCAGGCCACACCAAGTCGAGTGTGGCTGTGTGTGTGTCTCTTGTGAACACGCACTCTTTAGGGGGAGAGACAGTGAATAGTGAGGAGACACCTGCAAGGAGAAAAGGACGAGATACCTCTTCTCAGAGGTCTCAGGCTTGAGTCCAGCACTCCCAGGACTAGTGGGGATGAATATGGTGAGCCCTCCTCTGATCACCATTTATTCTGCCCAAACTTGCAACTTGCTACTTTTTTTTTTTTTTTTTAAATAGTCTGTGCTGCCGAGAATGCTTTGACTACATTGTAAAGATGTGACAGTGAAAAAGTGTGTATGAAGCAATCGTGGAGCTGATAGGCTTTATTCTCTTCTCTCATTAAATTAAGGGCTAAATTAAAACAAGGGCTAGTTTACAGAGCGACAGTAGAAGAAGGAGGTGGAAGCAGAAAAGGACCAAGTGTGCCTAATGCCTGCTCTCCTCATTTGCAGCTGGCTTGGCGAGAGTCAGCCTTGCCAAGTGGTTAAGTGTGGGGTAAAGTTGGATCCAACTGCCTGGGACTGTATTCTGCCCCTCCCTGCACCTGAGTTTGTCCTTCTGTAAAAGAGGTACAAAAAGAGCACTTATCTCCTATTGGATGTGGCAAAACATAAGTAAAGGTACAGTGCAGGGCACATAGTAAGTGCTTATACCTATTAGTTCTATTAGTTGTTACTACTCTCCGAGTTTCTCCACCTAGTTGATACACTAAACTGTCTACTTTTTCTACTAAGGATCCTTGGAATTCATTCAAGAATATTCTCTTCCAATTGTATTATTACCATTGCCAATCACTTTACTAGTTGCTAAAGATTACTTTACTAGATGCCAATCACTTTACTAGTTGCTAGGAGTGAGAAGGACTGTTGCCCTCTCAGAGCTTATGGTCTAGCCAAGCAGAACCATATTTAGCAGCTGAACACAATAGAGAATGATAAGGGTTAAAAACGAAGATTTGGCCGGGTGCAGTGGCTCACACCTGTAATCCCAGCACTTTGGGAGGCCGAGGATCACGAGGTCAGGAGGTCGAGACCATCCTGGCTAACATGGTGAAACCTCATCTCTACTAAAAATACAAAAAAAATTAGCTGGGTGTGGTGGCGGGTGCCTGTAGTCCCAGCTCTTTTGGAGGCTGAGGCAGGAGGATGGTGTGAACCTGGGAGGCGGAGCTTGCAGTGAGCTGAGAATACGCCCCTGCACTCCAGCCTGGGCGACAGAGTGAGACTCCGTCTCAAAAAACAAAAAAACAAAAAAACCCAAAGATTTATGGAAGTCCCTGGAGGAGGAAGCACAGGGAACTGCCCCGGTCCCGATGCAAGGGAAGGTCCCTGAGCTGGGATCTGAAGGACAAGTCAGAGAGCCCCAAAGAGAGATCAGGGAGGTGTGAGGCAGAGAAGGTGTCAAGAATAACACAAATAAACTCCCAGAGGTGGGAAAGGGCATGGTGTAGGGTGAGGGAATGGAAGGAAGGCAAGAGTGGTTGCACCTTTAAAAAAACAAACAAACAAAAAACCACCACCACCACCAAGAAAACACATGAAAGAAAATGGCTGAGGAAAGGAAGGAGGGGTGGCAGAGCCCAGGCCACATGAGGCACTGAAGGCCACTCAAGGAAGTGGAATCTATGCTGTGAGGTCATGGGAACCCCTGGCACAATTCAAGCAGGGCAGCTATATGTGATCTGATGCACATTTTAAACATTGCTAGACTGGAAGCATGAGAAGTAGAGAGAGAGAGGCAAACCTGGATGAGGTGAGGAGCTGCAGCTGCTACAGTGATTAAGGACCAGGGCAAGAAGAGAACAAGCTTGATGGATAAGTCATCCTTCAGTGTTCATTGGCCAAACAGTTGTCTCTTAGACAATTGCTGGGGCCCATCTGATGAAGCCAGTCCAAGGAGGGAGATCCTGCTCTACTGCAGGAGAGATCTTTCTGAAACTGGAAACCCATCTGTGAGCTCTAGGAGATGGCTCCCAAATCATTTTCACTTCAATTCTCCAGCTCTAGGTTCCTGCCCCCCCCCCCCGCCTGCCAACAAGCACGTGTCTCAAGAGCACTTCTGGAGAAAACACCAGCAAATTCTCCCTTTTCACCAACTTTGCCTCTGCCTCTCCTGAAAGTGAAAAGACTGAGCTGCAAAATTGTAGTAGGAGAAAGTGCGCACTGGAAGCGTTCCTTCTCCTTCCAACCGTGCCAGCCTCAGGGCTAATGCACAGTAGGTGCTGACTCAAGGCGGGTGGACTGACCAGTCCACCGTTTTCTCTCCTCCTGAAGAGGAGCCAAGGTTTGGGGACAATGAGGTTTCCGCAATTGCCAAATTCTGTTTTTCAATCTGCTCAGCATTTATCAAGGTACTAGTGGTCGGGCTTCAGTGGAGGAGAGGACATTGCGGGAGCCCAGGCTTGGCTGATGAGCTCAGACTCTGCTGCAGTCAGAGGACAGAAGTGTGAAGTTTCATCCCAAGCCTGTCATTCAGCTCAACTGCCTGTCAGGCGCCTAGGGTTCCCTGCCATTTGGACCAACATTTGGGAAGCAGGATGCTTATGGAATCCATTTTGGGTTTGGCAGCCAGAACAAAGAATCTAGGCTGGAATGGAGCAAAGAGGTGTAAATGTAGCCCAGAGCTGGGGGCTATCTGGTGTCTCATAGCTGACCCTTCTACAGCAAGCAAGAGGGCGGGGCGTTTGCATTTGCGGGAAGGGTGTTTGTAAGAAGATCCTTGAAATTCTTACAACAAGCCAAAAAAAAAAAAAAAAAAAAAGAGTGGGGGGAGCCAAATTGCCAGCGAGGTCTCTCAGGCAGCTGCCTCTCAGAGATGAGCAGACCCAACCATTGCCTGCTCATCTGTAATCAAACGGGTTTTTTGCTCTGTGCTGTACAGTTATGCCATGCAGGAGGTGAGGCTGGGATCTTGCATATCTATGAGAGTCAGCATTATCCCCTTAGCCCCTACTAACAGAGCACACCACTTCCTGGGAGGGCTAAAGCAAGCTTGGCTACTAGTGATCCCTGTAACCCTGCATCCTAAAGATATGAGCACTTGCATTCAAATCTCTGGGTACCATCTTCCTAGCTCCCCAACTCCGCATACACACACACACCCCAGTGAGCCCTGTTCTGCTTGAAAACACTCTAAAATATTCTCCGTCCTTCATATAAGGGGGAAAACCCTTTAGGCATTAGATACTGCAGTAATTACTATATAATGGAGTAAATACTATACTATAATAATTAACTTGTAAACCTTGAAATAACATTTACTGTAATTTAGACCGAATATGAACTGTGAGTAATGAAGCCCGATCCAACATGAAATCATTTGCAGGGCGCTTTAAACATATGCCTGGGAAAGAGAACGCAGCAGTTTCACATTGTTACCAAAATGGGCTCAAACGAGGCCCTCACATACTGTAAGTGCATGTAGCTGCCATTATTTTGAAATATCTTGTTAGCATTTTTTTTTTTTTCCTTTTTAATAAATTGCTTCCCACTCGCCTTTTCCTAAACTGTCCTTTCAGGCTGTCAAAAGGAGCTGGGGATTTTGTTTTGTTTTGTTTTTAATTTAGTTTTCACCCAAAAGATTGCAAATGCTCTGTGCAAAACTAACATTTAAAGCCCCGGCATGAGTGTTGGAATTGGGCAGAGGGCAAGAAGGTTCTGGATTGCCTATATCAGCAGTAAACTGTGGATGCTTCCAGAAGGCAGAACTGTGGGACACAGCTGCTTCTGACCACAGTGATGCCGGAGTCCTGGGACATCCAGAAATTAACAAGGGCATTTGTTTACTCAACACAACTTGCCACAGTTTCCAGATCTCTTTTCTATAGGCTTGTTTAACCTCTGAGTAATTCTGAGTGCTGGAGGGATGCAGAAGGTAGATTAGATGTTTTCCCCCTTACCCTCCCAACAAAAGTAAGGAAGGGGCCTACGGTATGTTGAACCAAATGAAATTGCTGTTCCTCTAGGTCAAAAAAAACATAATATCAGCAACATCGTGTGATTCTACCTAATACAAAGTGCACAATATGCACCTTCTGACATTAGACTCCTATGCCTTCCTCCAACCACTCCTTAGACTCCAGACTAAACTTATAAGGTACCTCTGGGCTGAGGCAAGAGAATCACTTGAACCTGGGAGGCGGAGCTTGCAGTGAGCTGAGATCGCACCACTGCACTCCAGCCTGGGCAACGGAGCGAGACTCCATCTAAAAAAAGAACCAAAAAAAAAAAAAAAAAAAGAGATACTTCTGTTGGTGTCATACTGTCCAGCTCCCAATCCTCCCTCCTCAGAGTCCTGCTTTTGGAAAACATCACCTGTCCTTTACTTATTTTTTAGCTTTTTCTCTCACTGGCCTACAGATCTCTTGTTCTAGTATAACTGGTCCCTTTACTGTGTCCTATTTCGAACTTTTCTAACTTGGAGACTTGGTGCTTTCAGGTCTGCTGTCCTCCAGAATCCCCTCTTGACTGATTTGAGTTCTGTCCACCCTCTTAAAGGGACAAGTTAACCACTACCCTTTTCCTGATTCCTTCTGTGAACAAAGAACATTTGAGTTGGGAATAATAAGAGCTGGCCTTCACTGAGCATTTACTATGTGTCAAATGCTGACTAGGGGTATCATATAGATTACTGTATTTGATCTTCACAAACCCATCTCACATAGGCCCTATTTCTCCTTCCATTTTAGAAATAAGAAAACTGACAACGTAAGCTGAGGTTCAGTAATGTACCTAAGGTCACACAGCCAACCAAAAGATTTCTCTTTGGTGGTCTGGCCTAGACCTGATGACCATATCTTTGCAAAGGATGTCCAGTCTAAGAGCAATCATGAGACGCATCTCCAGGTACCTGAAGGATTGAATGCAGAAAAGGAATAAGATGTTTGCAATTGTTGTGGAGAGGTCCAGGGACCTGCCAGTCTGCATTTCTGACATGCTCCCTAGTGATGCTGAGATGTTCTGGTACAAGGACCCACTTTGAGTGGCAAGGCCTTATACTCTATGTCTAAACTCTACCTCCACAAAGCTGTATTATTAACTATTTTCCTTAGTAGGTTGCAGGTAAATAGTATGATTGATTGCTTGGATATCGTGTCCAATCCAATAAGGCCAAGTTTTGGTAATATGAAAAACCTAAAAGCACCCATCTCCAATAGCCCCTTCAACCCAGACTCTTTCCCTTCATGCTATCTAGTACATTGAAAAAATTCTGTGTGATTTCCTTCTTTTACTCTTTTATGAAAATTGCACTGACATATCTGATTGTATTTGCCAGCAGAGATTTTAGCTGGGACATGGATAGATTTTTGAGGAAATGGCAAACAGTGAGGATTTAGATCAGTTAGGCCAGCAGTTTCAATGATGGGTATCTCTGGAGAGACAAATTATTTTAGGAGAAAACACATTTAATTAGTCAGATTCTTCCAATATGTTTTACTGGTTTCTATTTTCAAATAACATCACACCTATGCATCAGATCTTCTTTCACTTTACGTGTTTAGAGTAAGTGACCATTGGGCTCTCACTTCTCGAGTGACCTGAAAGTGTTAATGCTCTTCTTTCTGCCTATTGTAAGTTGTTGGCATCGCAGATGGGTTTTCACTCGATGCTGGATCCCAGAGACTCTGTGTGTGCATCCTGATATTTAACACAATGGATTGAAATCATATTTATTGTTTTCTTTTTCAGAGAAGGATCAGAGATGGGGGAGTTGAATGCTTTTAGCAGTTTTTCAAGAAACAAAAGGCTACATTTTTGAAATGCCAGCTATTACCAGTCCACAGTTCAGACTCTAGGAACACTCGTTAGCACTTGCGCGGATCCCTCCCTCCCTGGAAACAGTGCAGGAATTACACTCTGAGATGTGACCGTTGAACAGACTCAAAGTCAATGTGCATAATTACTTACCACAACAGTGGTTAATGTGCCCTGAAATATTCCCAGCTTCCCTTGGCCTAGGGCTTGATGGTTGATATTCAGATTTTCTTGATAAATGTCTTGGATGCTTTGCTTATACCATTTCCCAAAATACATCTGGATTATAATGTGTGAGTTTTTCCTCTCCATCTAGATGTTGGACTGAATGAGGAAGGAAAGCCTCAGAAAGCTGTCACATCACAGCTGTGATGGGGAATAAATAATGTCCTAGAGTCTTAGGGCTAAAAAGGGCCATAGTAATCATCTTCCTCTAGTTCAACCCACTCATTTTATAAATGAGGAAATGGAGGCCCAGAGAGGTAGAGCGAGTTGCCCAAGGTCACACAGCTAATTAGTAACTGAGTCAAAATAGAAGCCCAATTCCCCTGAATCATAGTCTTGTGGTGTTTGCAGATATAAGTGGACTGCTTCAGGGCTGATTTCCTCTTTGGGGTTATCTGAAGGACTAGTTCTTGAATTACCCTGGGCCATTTCCCCCTGCTCCTCTGATCCTCTGATGTGAGGAGAAGATATTTTGCATCTAGGAATCATCTTCTTGCCCTCATCCCCTATGAATCTGTCAATGGGAAGAGTGAATTCAAGGAAATGTCTGTTGTCCTTTTCTTTCATTTTTTTTTTTGTTTGCTATGTGGCCTCTTTCTCTTCTGACACTCTGAGCTCTGAAGGGCCCAGTGTGGTGGTCAGCTGCCCTCATACTCCGAGTTCTGGATCTTAAAGTTTGGTTGTTTTTTCCTCCCTTCTATGTTAGAACTTATGCCTCTTCTATCTCATTCCCTCTGGGTCCTGCTCTATGTTCTGATATTAGAGACCATGGATGATTGCGTTATTTCCCAAGCCAGGTTGGGTTCTGGCCTTCCAGCAGCACTTCCAGCATTAGCCCAGAGGAGAGACCAGCATGCAGGCCTCGGGTGCACCAGGGGCAGAGTGGGCAGGGTGGGTCGGGTGACGATGAGGGACATGAGATGCTCACAAAATATCCTGACATTTCCCTCTGTGTTCAGGCCAACCCTGTCTTATCCCAGCTGTGCAACTATCACCCAAAGAGTATTAGCACCCTGGTACCAGGCACCAGGAGGACACAAATGTGAAAAAGACATGGGTCCTGCCATCAAGAAGTTTACAGCAGAAGAGGGCAATATGAAAACACACTGGATCACGCTCCAGCAGACGGCTGCATGAACACAGGGAGAGGAGGGGGCAGGTTTCTCAAACGGGTCAGGGCAAACTTTGCATGGGAGGTGGTGGTTGGATTAAGCGTTGAATAACAGTGAGGGGCTTGTTGGGGGTAACGAGGAGGGTACTGAGGAGGGGTTGGGTAGGTACAAAGGGAAGGGGTTTTATAAGAGAGGAAACAGAATGGACACAACCAGGAGGTAAGCCCAGACGCCCCTGGCCTGGTGTTCAAGGCTGGCTGAGCCTGGAGACACAGCCTTATCTTCCAACAAGCTGCCACTTCCCATTCCAGTCCAGCTGCTCTTGGGCTGTGCTCAAATCTTGTGCCTTCTGTCCTCATGGACCCTGATCTTGCACCTGCCTGGACGTTCTCTACTTCCTTTTGCCTCTCCAGCCTTGACTATTCTTTCAGCCACTCAAGTTCTTCCTTCCTCCTATCTGAAACCTCTACACATTTTGTAATGGGAAGAAGACTCTCACACCACAAACTCAGGCCTGCAAAACTTTCTTTAAATCAAACAGGTTCTGACTACAATCTCCTGTCTCCCCAGAATGACAGTAAATTCAATGTCTGTGATTATTACATCTTTATCCTCCTTCCTGGAAGTTGCTAGCCTCCCTAGAGCTGAAAAATGGAAACAGGGCCTCTGGCTGTTGGTCCAATGTGGTGCTTCAGATCTCCTCTCTCTCCAACCCCACGTCCTCCTTGAAGATGGGTAACTCTCTCACTCTCAGGCTTTGCTGAGCATGTGAATAGTGACCTGAGGCCGCATTGCCCCAGGGCCAAACCTTCCTGAGGACACCACAGGAAGGACAGCTCTGTTTTCTTCTGAGGTCTTGCACTGCTGGGGAGGGGAGCGTGGGTCTCTGCCCTCCCAGGCTTTGCTCATCTCCTCCTTGTCCCAGTCTTGGAGCCTTCTTTGGCCCCCTCCAAGCTACTCATGCCTCCCTGTGCCCCTAGGGTTTCGGCACAACCTCTTTAGTGAATTTAGGCTTTCATGGAAAGCAGGAAAGGGGACATTTGTGAATTGTTAGCTTCCACGCTGCTATACAAACCTTCTGGGACCAAGGAAGCACCAAGGGCTTGGACCCTTTCTTAGGATACGTAGGGTTTCCAGCAAAAAGGAGGAAAGTATACAAGGAATGAAACTCAAACTCAAATTAATATGTCAGTAAATTATCCAAATCAGAATTCCATCCATCCTTCAAATTTCAGCTTTACACAAGTTACTTGCCTAGACAAACTCTCTGTCCTGGTTTCATTATGTATAAAATGGCGATAATAATAACAATAATTATTTTCAAGGGTTGTTACAAGAATTAAATTATTTAATACTTGCAAGTTACATAGAACAGTACCTGGATCATAGTTAAGCTCTTAAAAATGGTGAGCTGCTTCATTGGTTATTATCCATCTGACCATTAACATACCACAGAGGACTGTAATGATTTTATTATGAGTATGGCGCTAAGCATGCACACATGATTAAAATCTTTTGCCCATTGCAGTGCTGAACACATTCTTGGTGACTTTGACTTGACAGAAGGAGCAAGATTTGTCCCACAGATCCCAGAGGAGAGCCTGCACCCTGAATAACTATTCCAACTATTGCTCACCATGTGTCCACAACCAGAAAAATAATTTTGAAGGGCAGGAAATCAGCTCACATGTGTACGTCTGCAGAGAGTAGCCTGCTGAAATTGACACATAAGACATGTTTACCACCAAGGCAAATGCATTCATGTGTTTGTAAGTGGCTATTTCTGAACACCCAAAAAGGAAGAAGAGAGAAGCCAAATTCAAATGGCATCATGTGTTTGTTATTTTGGAGCAAGGTTATGTGGAAGGAGAGTTTCCCTTATGGCTGGAAAACTTTAAGGGGGAGAAATGAAGTATTTAAAGGTATTTTAATGATCATGAAAGGCACTGGCTTAATAGGGCAGGAAACTGCAGTTCTCCTTTTAGTCCCAGAAGGAAAATAACAAGGCTGTGGCTTAGCCTTCCCTGAAGAGTCATAAACTGGACTGCAAAGAGGCAGCCCCTTGAGACACCCACTCGGGGTCTCCACGGCCCCTTAACTGTGGGTCTGTCTGCCTAGGTTTCCAATGTGCTTATTAATTAATGATCACATTTCTGTGCTTAGGTAGAGGCAACCTGCACAGGGTTCTGGGAGCAGCTTTTGCCTTCTTGAATGCAAGGTTGGAGACCTTCCTGAATGAGCTGACCCATTTAGTCCTGTGTTTTCTGTTGACTTCCCAATCCTTTATGGTCAGGACTCAGTGTACCTATCCAACCCTGTCTTCTATTCTTTCCTTACTTAAAACACAAAGTCCCCCATGCTATTCCCTACTTCCTGCATCAGCATCAAACACAGCTGAATCTCAGCATTTGCAGGAGTTAGGATGCTAAGGACACTGTGAATATGGAATTAGTGAACATTGAACTATTGCCCCTAGGGGAAATACAGGGTTAGGTTCCTGCAAGCCCTGGGACATAATGTTTTCAGCAGCTGATCAATGCATACCCTTGTTGTATGTGTGTTTCTATTTGAAGATACCTTAAAAGCTGACTCGGCACTCTGAAGTAATCAATGATCTAGGGGTTAATGGGATGGATGCCTTTGGGTATGCAGTCCCTGAGGAACTCCTTCCTCTGCTCTTCCTCTCTGCTCCAGCTTTTGGGCTTGATTGTGGGCTGAGAAGATCTTCTTGCACTTCTGGCCTAAAGCCTACTACAATGAACCCCTGGCTATTATTTATTGTCTCCATGGAAAGACCCTAAACTCTTCTTTTCGACATCTCCTACTCTGGAATGGGATCATTGTTTAAAAGTGCAAAGAATATATTTTTCATCTTCTGAATTCCTGTCATCTCCAGAATGACTTGACTCTCTCCATTAAACAGATGTACACCTTAAAACTGCGGTGGGACCTTAGGCCAGCATGTGAAAGACACAGGCTGCAGAGGTCACATGGAGGTCATCAGCAGGCTGTGAGCCTGGCCTGGATCAGCCCAGTTCTGACAGCTCCTCCAACGGCCATTCCATGGAACTCGTCATGAGAGAGAGGAAGGGTACAAATAGTACAGCTCCAAATGAGATGACATAACTGAAAGGCTAAGATGGGCTTATAGAAGACTGGGCATCTCAAAGAAACCAGGACAGGAGCTATAATCAAGGGAGCATTTGGCAGAAGACCAGAAGGCTATCAGTGAATGAATGTTATGTTTTAATAGCCTCAAAAGCAGCACATTGTCTCCAGGTTCTTAAAAATAATCACCCTTGAGTCAATGGTGCCTTCTCCAGGAGAAATCTTGATGGGTTTCAAGCAAGTTCTCACTGGTTTTATGAGTTTAATCCCATTTGTGTTTCAGCTGCCTCAGCTCCAACTGGCTTTTTTTCTGTTTCCATTTCCCCCAGCCTCATCCTCTGCCTTTTAGGGCCTTCCTCTTTCTATACAGGAACATGTATAAGTATTAAATTAGAATCCAAAGCCAATCATCCTCCAAATGTGTGAGAAATCAATTGTCCACAATGACCTTGGGAGATGCTTTATTTAAGGGCATGTTTTGAATGCACATGGCCTGAACTTAAGCTGGAAAGGAAATATGGTCGTGCACCTCATGATGGCATTTTGGTCAAGGATGGGCCACTTATATGATGCTGGTCCCATAAGATTATTACGGAGCTGAAAAATTCCTATCACCTGCTGATGTCTTGATGATCCTGACCCTGTCCAGGCCTAGGCTAATGTGTGTGTTTTGTCTTCGTTTTTAATCAAAAAGTTTAAAAGTTAAAAAAAAGTTTAATAGAAAAAAGCTTATAGAATAAGGATATGAAAAGCTAACGTATTTTTGTACAACTGTACAATGTGTTTGTGTTTTAAGCTAAGTGTTCTTAACAAAAGAATCAAAAAGTTAAAAATATTAAAAGTTTATAAGCTTTATGAAGCTGCAGAAAAAAGTTACAGTGAGGTTACTTTATTATTGAAGAAAGAAAAAATTTATAAATTTCGTATCACCTAATTGTCCAGTGTTTCTAAGGCCTGCAGTATATCGTAATATCCTAGGCCTTCACGTTCATTCACCACTCACTTAGTGATTCATCCAGAGGAACTTCCAGTCTTGCGATCTCTATTCATGGTAAGTGCCTGAAACAGATGTACCATTTAAAAAATCAATCTACTGTATTTTGACTCTACCTTTTCTATTCTTAGGTATATTTAGATACACAAATAAAGTTGTGTGACAATTGCCTATGCAGCTGTGTCCAACCCTCTGAATGTGATGACTTTTTTGCTTCTCTGTGGTGGCAGATATTATGAAAATTATGCGTGGACTTTTCTTTTCTTTTCTTTTTTTTTCTTTAGCTCATCAGCTATTGTTAGTGTTAGTGTATTTTATATGTGGCCCAAGATCATTCTTCTTCTTCCAATGTGGCCCAGGGAAGCCAAAAGGTTGGACCTCGTGACCTACAGTATTCCATGCAGTAGCATCCTGTAAGGCTTGCAGCTTAGGAGCAATAGGTCATACCATATAACCTAGGTGTGTAGAAGGCTGTAACATCTACGTTTGTGTAAGTCTACTCTATGATGTTTGCACAATGACAAAATTGCCTAAGGACACATTTCTCAGAACACATACCCATTAGTAAGCGACATATGACTGTACTAATAGGGAAAGGTTTATTGTATTTCAGAAAGAAAATCTCCATGTAAGAATGATGCCACCTTCACAGAGCAGGCCAAAGAATATTCTCATAAATATTCCCAGGAAAGGAATTTGGGTTGGGGGAGAATTCCTGTCTGTGACTGCACCGAGAGAGAAATGGGAGCAAAGGGACATCCAGTGAATTCTCAGACTTACATAGATGGTAGAATGAGGGTAGGATCCAAGACTGCTTTCTGGAAACCACAGCTGAGCACACACAGCTTAGCCTGCATGTGTCCTTGTGCTACTGACCAGATTCCTGACTGGATGAAGCTGCCTTTGCTCTTTGCCAAACCCAGACAACTAACCCTGGCCTGCCCAGAGTTCCTCGTGTGCTTCCTTTTTAGGTGGCTCAGGTGCTCCATCATTCTGTGACAAGGAATACCCCAATATCTAGAGCCAGAGTACCCAGATAGATGCAGCCCCTGCACGACTCTGTGAACCGAGCCTCACATGTGCAGTGCTTTCTAGGAAACCTGCCTATGGAAGTGCTCATGCAATTGGATTAGAGTGTGTGCATCTCTTTAAGGTATATGATTGTAAATACAGTTTCATGCCACAGAAAACCTTTTCTCTGACAAAGTGTTTGCCTCATTTCCCCCTGCCTCTGTTTTCTTAATTTTACACTGAAGCATCAGTGTGCCCAGGATACATCCATCTCCCTTCGCCTCTCTTTGACTCATCTTCTCAAAGGCAAGGGCTGCCTGCTTCCCACAGGGGTGGGGAGAGGGAAGGAAGTGCACAAACTGATTTATCTCAGCCTGTCAGTTGTTTTGAGGACATCAGCAATGGAGGGTGCCCGCTCCTCCTCAGTCATCAGCAGGCTCTGAGGAACAGCTCTTCCCTTTGTTAAATGATTGCCAAGAGGGTATTCCCTGCTTTCTATGGCAGCCTCAGAGTAGGGTCTGGAGCCTCTGCTCTCAGGTAGCCTCCTATCAGAGCTGAGCAGAGAGGTGGTGATAGTGAATCCTTCTCTTCTGGAAGGGTGCTTGGTGGTATTCGTGCCATGCTGGAGAGTTTCATTTTGTGTATAAAGGAGAAGCAAGTATTGCAAGTGGCAGTTGTAGCAAATTAGAGTATAGTGGACGGTTCCGATCTTTACTCACATCATGTGTCATAATAGACGTCTCTTTAGGAAAGACAGAGTGTGCAGCATCAGACTACCCCATCAGAATACCCCAGGCTGCAGCTGTGGAAGGAGTAGGAGGAATCACCGTTGTAAAAACAGAGTGTAGCCAGAGGATGAGATCATACTTCCTGCTGGATCACTCAAATTCTTCTCCTCTGTCTTCTCCAGAACATTGCTTGACCCTGCATCCGTTATTTCTTAACACTAAGGAAGATCTAGTTGCATGTTGATTGAAACTTTGGAACAGAGCTGGTTGGGGAAGATATTGCTGGCCAAGATTTGGTTTTTAGCATCTCTAGGGTGAGAAGCTCAAGGCTTATACATGTTATCGGCTGGAATCTTTTAATGGCCAACAGGAAAGCTGGTCATATCGCATATTTAAGCTTTGAGGAAGCCAAATACACAAGGTTCCGTGACATACCTCAGGTTCTTAGCTAAGTGACCAGCAAATACTGGCCTCGGGATCTTGGTCTACTCAGAAGAAAAAAGTGGTTTTCCCAATAGTAGAGGATGTGCTCTACCTTAATTAATACCTGCTCACCATCCCAAATATTTTGTCTTCTGATTCCTCTTAGTCATAAGCCAGTGAGAGCTTATAAGCATTAGGACCAAGTATAAGTGTATTTGTCTCTCTGAGTTTACTTAACTCCAAAGGTTGTGGTGATTGGAGAGGTCTATCAGCATCACAGACAAAAACCGGTGCGATGAATCATAGTCATGATGATCTCTGTATTTAAACTATTCCTCCAGGGTTACTTTATGAATCTAAAGCAATGATCTCCAGGATTCTAAATGGTACTCAGTTGTGTCTTCAAGACTGATGGGAAAGGGAGGATTATTTACATTGATCCAAAGGAAGCATATCCTTAGAAACAGAATTCACCACACCTTCTCCAGGAGAAGCAGTGACTGCAAGACATGGCAATTATTAATCAAATCAACAGGCCCAGAGATGTTAAGTAATGGGTTCAGAGTTTCATGGTTAGCTAAAGTCTGTGCCTCCTCTGGAAGTCAATGTCCTACCTCTGGCATTTGCTCTAGTTGAAGGAGAAAGTCACAGCTCCTCCACCCAAAACATGGGCCACAGAAGAAAGGACACCCTGACAGCTTTTAGGGAACTTCTGCTATCGAATTTAGGTTCTAAGTAGAAAAGCTGGGCACACAGGACTCTGCTCCATTGTGTCAATTTCAGCTATAGTGAAATAACTAGTGGAGCATGGGTGGATAAGAACAAGGCCAAGAGTAGGGTGGGCAAACTTCAGCAAGGAGCCAGGTAGAGTGGTCTCTACAGTCTCTGTCATAGGTACTCAATTCTGCCATTGTTGGGAGAAAAGAGTAGGCTGGATTTGGCACATAGGTCTTAGTTTTCTGACCTCTGATTTATATGATAATGCTCTGATTTCCTTATAAAAGCCGTAATCCCCCACCATTGAATGGTGATTCCAGTGGTCATTTATTTATTTATTTATTTATTTATTTATTTTCCCAGGTGAATGTAAAGGGACAGGAAAGAGAAGGTGGGATGTTTCTGGCTGAAGAATAGTACTATTGTTTTGTGCAAATACTGCTATTGCTTTGTACAAAACTATTTTCTTCTCTCACTATATGAATTGAACATATACAAATAGACACTGACATCAATTCCTTAAAAAATTCGAGTCCAAATACAAATATGGTACAGATATACAAAGACTTGTGCAACACCAGATGTGTGTTCTTGAACATGCCTGGGCACACTTTAGCACATGCACAGAACACCTCTCAGGAATCCATCTGACTTGATTCCCACATTGGGTATTTCATCCGACTTTCTGAAATGACAGCTATTCTTAGAAAGTCCTCAGGTATCCATGCTCTTCACATGGTTATCTGCTTCACATGCAGAGAAACATGAGTGTTGACACCAGCAGGAGCAACATTCTGTATGAAAGGTAAAACTTTTTTCCATCACCACCCTGTTTTTACCCATCTCTTCCCATCTCATCTGTGGGCTTCCTTAAGCAATGGCTGAGAAACAGCAGCTTTCCACTTCCCCTCTGATATGATTTGCCTGTGTCACCACCAAAATCTCATCTTGAACTGTAGTTCCCATAATCCCCACGTGTCGTGGAAGGGACCTGGTGTGAGGTAATTGAATCATGGGGGTGGTTTCCCCCATGCTATTCTCATGATAGTAAGTTCTCACGAGATCTGATGGTTTTATAAGGGATTTCCCTCTTTTCTTGGCTTTCATTCTTCTCTGTCCTGCTGCCTCGTGAAGAAGAACATGTTTGCTTCCCCTTCCGCCATGATTGTAAGTTTCCTGAGGACCCCCCATGTCCTGTGTAACTGTGAGTCAATTAAACTTCTTTCCTTTATAAATTACCCAGTCTCAGGTATTTCTTAGCAGAATGGGAACAATCTAATACAGTAAATTGGTACCACAGAGAGTGGGGCACTGCTGTAAAGATACCCAAAAATGTGGAAGCAACTTTGGAACTGGGTAACAGGCAGAGGTTGGAACCATTTGGAGGGCTCAGAAGAAGACACGAACATGTGGGAAAGTTTGGAACTTCCTAGAGACTTGTTGAATGGCTTTGACCAAAATGCTGATAGTGATATGGACAATGAAGTCCAGGCTGAGGTGGTCTCAGATGGAGGAGATGAGGAATTTCTTGGGAATTGGAATAAAGGTGATTTTTGCTATGCTTTAGCAAAGAGACTGGTGGTATTTTACCCCTGCACTAGGGACCTGTGGAACTTTGAACTTAAGAGAGATGATTAGGATATCTGGTGGAAGAAATTTCTAAGTGGCAAAGCATTCAAGAGGAAGCAGACCATAAAAGTTTGGAAAATTTGCAGCCTGATGATGATGAAAAGAAAAACTCATTTTCTGGAGAGAAATTCAAGTCTGCTTAGAGATTTGCATAAGTAATAAGGAGTTGAATGTTAATCACCAAGACAATGGGGAAATGTCTCCAGGGCATGTCAGAGACCTTAGCGGATAGCCTCTCCCGTCACAAACCCAGAGTCCTAGGAGGAAAAAGTGGTTTCATAGGCTGGGCCCAGGGCCCCTTGCTGTATGCAGCCTAGGGACTTGGTTCCCTGTGTCTCAGCTGCTCCAGCTGTGACTAAAAGGGATCAAGGTACAGCTTGGGCCATGGATACAGAGGGTGCAAGCACCAAGCCTTGGCAGCTTTCACGTGATGTTGAGCTTATGGGGCACAGAAGTAAAACATTGATGTTTGAGAACCTCTGCCTAGATTTCAGAGAATGTATGGAAATGCCTGGATGTCCAGGCAGAAGTTTGCTACAGGGGCAGAGCCCTCATGGAAAACCTCTGCTAAGGCAGTGCAGAAGGGAAATGTGGGGTTGGAGCCCCCACACAGAGTCTCCTATAGGGCACTGCCTAGTGGAGCTGTGAGAAGAGGGCTGCTATCCTCCAGACCCCAGGATAGTAGATCCACTGACAGCTTACACCATGCATCTGGAAAAGTTGCAGACACTCAATGCCAGCCTCTGAAAGCAGCTGGGAGGGGGGTTGTAACCTGCAAAGCCACAGGGTTGGAGCTGCCCAAGGCCTTGAGAGCCCACTTCTTGCATCAGCATTACCTGGTTATGAGACATGGAGTCAAAGGATATTATTTTGGAGCTTTAAGATTTAATTACTGCCTCATTGGATTTTGGATGTGCATGGGGCCTGTACACCCTTCATTTTGGCCGATTTATCCCATTTGGAACAGGTGTATTTACCCAGTGCCTGTACCACCCTTGTATCTAGGAACTAACTAACTTGGTTTTGATTTTACAGAGTTATGGGTGGAAGAGACTTGCCTTGTCTCAGATGAGACTTTGGACTGGTACTTTTGGGTTAATGCTGGAATGAGTTAAGACTTTGGGGGACGGTTGGAAGGGTATGATTGTGTTTTGAAATGTGAGGACATGAGATTTGGAGGGTGGAATGATATGGTGTGGCTCTGTCCCCACCCAAATCTCATCTTGAGTTGTAGTTTCCATAATCTCTATGTGTCATGGGAGGGGCCTGGTGGGAGGTAATTGAATCATGGGAGTGGTTTTCCCCATGCTATTCTTGTGAATAGTAAGTAAGTTCTCATAAGAGCTGTTGGTTTTATAAGGGGCTTCCCCCTTCACTTGGTTCTTATTTTTCTCCCTCCTGCCGCCATGTGAAGACAGATATGTTTGCTTCCCCTTCCACCATGATTGTAAGTTTTCTGAGGCCTCCCCAGCCCTGTGTAACTGTGAGTCAATTAAACTCCTTTCCTTTATAAATTACCAAGTCTCAGTATGTCTTTATTAACAGCATGAGAACAGACTAATACATCCTCTGTGTGCAGGGTTGAGATCCAGGCATGGAGAACCTTCCTTATGTAGGCTCAGAGCTGCAGAGAAAATTGATTTTCAGGCTTCAGTGCAAGATTTTCTACTTCTGTGGGCTACCTACTGGGTCCTTTTCAGATGGAAAAAAAAACTGTGGGAAGCTGCAGAGTCCAAAATGCTCATTTTTTTTTTCCCCAAACACACATTTCTTGGAGCAACTTGCTGTGAGTACCCAACCAATTTCTTTTCTGGGCTCTGTAGGTGAGGAGAAAGCACAGAATATAGGTTTTCAGTGGTTTTTATTCCAGAACTTATTGAAAGATTTGCCCCTAATCTCCTGGCCATCCCAGGAAGGGTGAATTTAGTAGTCTACAAGGATGTGGTAATGCCCTTGAAGGGTGCAGTGTTCTTGAATTGAGGCTGGGGCTGGACTGGGGTGGAGATATGGTAGTTTCCCAGTAGAGCTCTTTCCTTCCCTTCATTGAGTAGCAAAAAAAAGGAGCCATCTCAGTATGGGGGGACATATGAGCAGCGTCGTCACCTGTGAGTCCTCAGTGACTCGGGGATGCTGGCAGCTGAGTGGCATGAACCAGCAAGGTCCTACTTAAGGTGCCAGTCATAGTTTTGTGATCACAGAAGGGAGAGGTTTTTGATTCACCAATGGACAATGAGAGTCCCTGTCCATCCTGGATTAGGGAGGGGTGGCAGAGTAAAACTAAGGGCAATTCTCTACTCATTGTTTTCATTCTTATCCTTATAAGATAATCTGCAACATTCAATGTCCACTTCTCTGCTCATTGTAAAAAAAATTCTCAAAAATACTTGCTGTTTAAGAAAACTGTCAAATTTAGTTACATAGGTATATATTCAATGCATTGACCTTAAACCAAGCTCTATTAAATTGGCAAGATTTTAGACAGTCTCTGAATTCTTGAAACTGTATGCCATGCCACGTTATAAAGGGATTCACATATAAGTGTGTTTGAATTTGTGTGTGCATGTGTGAAGAGGTGTGGGTGGCTCCATAGCTTTGTTCAAATTCTCCAGAAGATCTGCGACATCCAGAGGTTAAGGACTACATTCTGAGGCCAGAGGGATCTTGTCCTAGTGGTTGAATTTCAGGTTTCATGTCAGGTGGGTGTAGAGATGCCTTTAGGTGCCATGGGCTTGGTGCTCCTTGCTGCCCTGCACAAACAGTCTTACCTTCTCATCTTCAGATAAGGCAATAATGTGTGGTAGAAGTGTCCAAGGGGTATGGACAAGGGGTATGATGCTTTGTAGCAAAGAAGGGGCTGACCTAGCTCTCTGGGTTTTTGATATGTGATGGCAAAGCTAAAATCAAATACATGATCAAGTCGAGTATGGACTATCCTCATAATTTTACAAGATACAGGAACAATCACGATAGTTTTAGCTCTAAGCATCCTGCATGTATTACATTAACTCATGTCATCCTCCCAACCACTTTATGAAGTAAGTACTGTAGTACGTTAGCTCCATTCTGCAGTTGAAGGAACTGAGGCACAAGGGGGTATATAACCTGCTCTGGTTCAGTCTACCAGGGTAAAATGTTCCTTTTCATATGGTTGGAAGGGAAGGGGAATGTTGGCATGAAAGGATTTTTTTTTTTTTTTAAACGCAGGTCTTGGGCAGGTTCTTGCAGGGAAGCCAGCTCATGCCTCTGCCTTGGTGGTGCCAGGCTGGGCACACATTCCCACATGCAGCAATAGCCCATTCTGACAAGTGAATGTGCCTTTTCAGAGCACATAGCTCCTCTTTTTCTGACCTTCCCAACCCATGGCCACATCCCTAGTGGCTGGCCTGCCAGGTCCCTGCCGCCCAAATAATCTTGCAAGAACACACTCCGTGTTTACTGCCAGAGTCCCTGCTTGGCCCTGCTGACTCCCCATTTGGAACATCATGCCAAAGCTGGGACCTGGTTTGCCCAGTCCCCTACATTGGCTGAGACTCAGCCCAGTTGTGATTTCTTCCCTTTATATAACTATAGTACAATAGGGCATCTTTCTGATAGGGTCTCCATTTTGTATTATTTTCTTTTCCTCTTTCAGAACTCATAAGAAGCTGTCAATTAGCAGAAATTCAGGAGAAGCCCCTGGGGCCATGTGTCTGAGGGGCAGCCTGGGTATGTTGGGAGGGCATATGCTACCCATTGTGTGATGGCAGTGAGTCACTTTACCTCTCTGAGCCTCCATTTCCAAAGGAAAAGTAGGATATAGGACAATAATACTTACTCTTTAGGTTTTTGTAAAGATTAAGCGAGGTCATGCAGATGAGAAATGATTGGCATATACATGCTAAGCACAAGTTCCTGGATGTTTTAATCACTTAGTCTATGATTACTGTTTGTTATTGAGGTTCAGAGAATAAGAGGTCACTGAGGGCTGGGGAGTTAAGGGTGGGGACTTACAGGTTCTGATATTCCTGGAAATAGAGGAAAGGATTCCAGAATAGGGAAAAGCCAGAAACAAAGATACAGAATAGGATGCAGGAGGCGGCGTGGAGAGATGGAGGCTTCTGCAGCGACTGGGTTAGGGCACCAGGGACAGGTGTGGTAGAAAAAAGTAGGTTTTCGTTTTGTTTTGTTTTGTTTTAATTGGAGATATAGTTTGGGCCTTTAATAGGTAGATAATTGGGACTCATTTTAAAAGTTTCCAAACAGAATGATAATGTGGTACAAATGTTATTAAATGGCATTTGAGAAAGATTGATCAGACAGGAATGTGCAGAAAAGATATGCAGCAGAGACTGTCATGAATTCACCAAAGTCAATGTGTTTTCCCTCCTGAGTATACAATTAGACTACCTTTTCCAGTATCTCCTGCAGCAAGGCAAGGTCATGTGACTGAGTCCTGGCCAATTAAATGCTGGTGGAAGGGCTTTGTGGTACATCCAGAGGTAACCCACCAAATGTGATCTTACACAAACCCTTCCATGTCTGCCAACCAGAGGCAGAAGATCTGAGAGAGAACTTCAAAATCCTGTGGGATGGTAGGATCATAATTTGCAAGGAGCCTGGGTCCCCGAATGACTGCATGGACCAGAACCTTATCTCTCTTGGCACCTATTAGACTTTACGTGAGTAAGAAATAAACATCTATTGTGTTAAGTTACTGAGAGTTTGGGATTGTTTGTTACAACTGTTAGCTTACCCTGACCCATACAGGTTAGAATAAAGAGAGACCAAAAGGAGAAACAGGAAGCTGTGACAATGATTCAGGTATAACATGGGAAGTTCTGACTAATTTGGTAGAGGCTGAAGTGAGAATAAGAGAAAAGTATATTTTGGGAAGATTCATATGACTTTATGAATAATTAGATGGGGGAAGTGTGTGTGGTGAGGGGAGTAAAGGAAAGAAATAAGTTTTAAAAAACCCGTGATTTTTTAACCTAGTGACTAAGAAAATAGTGATACTATTGACATCAGTTAAGGTATCAGAAGGTGAGACAGGTCTGGAAAAAGATGATGAAATGTATTCTATCGGTGGTGAATTTGAGGTGATAGCATAAGAGGAAGTATCTGGACAAGACTTTCTCAGCCTGGGCACTGTTACTCTTTGGGGTCCATAACTCTTGGTGTGGGTGTCTGTCCTGTGGATTGTAGTGTTTATCAACAGTCCTGCCTCCACCTACGAGATGGTTCTGTCCATTTCTTGCCACTGGAAACAACCCAAGATTTCTCCATATGTTGCCAAAGTTCCCCCGAGGTGGGGCAGAATCATCCCTGGTTGAGAACCACGGGTCTAGAGTGAATTGGAGATGTGGGTGAGTCGGAACAGCCTCCCTTCTGTGAAGAATCATATATAATTAAGACACTTCTAGTTCTACAAGGCCAGATTTCTGGCAGTGGTCAGTGGTTAGCAGCTCGGTACAGGCTCTACTGGAAGGTGTCTCCGGGATCTCAGGCCTCTCTCAAGCCCAAAAGGGGCCCAGGATCTCTGAGGCATGTGTGTTTGCTTCAACATATTATCAGCTGAGCCTGTAACAAAGCTTTCCAAATGGCACGAGCAAATCTCCCGCATGGCAACTGGCAGCATAGTTTGGGAGGATTCCCTTTTCATTTCCTATGCTTTACGATTTTTTTTTTTCTTCTGCTTTTCAAAGAGCATTTTTACAAGCTAGTATTCTATATTGCTCTGCCTGTACTCTGAGAAAAGATAAATATTTTCAATGTGTTTTCTAAGGCATATGCTCTCCATTGAGAAAATGTATCCCTTATGGACATAGCTATTTTGACCTCATTAGCTGGGTAGATGAGAGGGAATTTGACAAACAGGGCCCCGTATGCCCAGGATGCCTCTGTTAATTTCCAGGGGGAGCTGAGGGGTTGGTACCACTGGGGTCGCACCTTTGGGTTTCCCAGAGGGCTGCCTTAGGAATCTAAGGGGAGCCTGGTGAACAGGTCCCTCAATGAAAGAGGCCTGAGAGAGTGACCTTGCTCTTGGTTTCCAACTCCAGGGTCCCATTTAGTGGGAGTAGTGAGGAAAGACTAAAGAGCTGGTTCAGAATTCTACAGAGGCTCTGGGACCACCCCAGGGAAGCTCACACAGAATGCTAAACCTGTGACAGGTAACTATGGCTGCTTTCTCCCTGAACGGCATTTTGAAAGAGGTTTCACTGGATGAAAGGGTGACCACTCGTCAGCAGTTTCACTGAGACTTCCCCAATTTTAGCAATGAAAGGCTTGCAATCCCAAGACAGTCCTTTGGTCTTTTGCTAACCAAAGATGTCTGGTCACCCAACCTGGGCGAATTGGCCCAGGTGGCAGCTGTTTGTGCCCTCAGGAAAATGGGCAAAGCCTGCTGCTTCCAATCCCCTTCACAATCCCCCAAATGTTGGACATTTAGCCTTTCGGGTTTTGGCAACTCTGAATTTTATTTTGGATTTAGCAACCCAGTTTCAAACATCTTAGCTGGGTGACTTCAGATAAGTCACTTAATCTCTGCACCTAAATTTTCTCATTTAAGAGTTTGGGCAATTCTACCTCCTCCTGCACTTGTTGTATGGACCAAATCAAATTAGTGTATATAAAACACTTGGCACATATAGGCTCTCACAGTGTAGATAGTAAGTGATAGCTACTATTATTATAATTAATATGTGGTTCCCAATACCCTTTATTAATAGGTGATAACTTCTGAGAAGGGTGATTTTGTTTAAACCAACATCGGCTAGCGTAGCCCCATCAGTTTCTGTTGTGTTGCACTTGAATTACCAGCAGCCTTTGCACAGTTGGTAACTTGTCCTGAAAGTTTCGTGGAAAACTAAGACCCCACTCTCTTTGGTTTCTTCCTCTTTCAGTCTTCCTTAATAAATACTCCTCAAATTCCCAACTTCTACATGTTGGAGGTCCAAGATTTAGACCCTGGAATTTCTTGTTTCTGTCTATACTCACTCCCTAGATGATCTTAACCCATCTCATGGCTTTAAATACCAGCTTTACATTGAAACTTCTGAATTTACATCTCAACCCTCAACTTACACCCTTACATGAGACATAATATACTCAATTCTTTTTCACCAGCAGGTATGAGAGTCCCCTTTGTTTCACATATTTGGCAAAACTGATATTGTCAGACTTAACGTTTGTCTTCTCTTTGATGAAAGTGAAATGAAACTACATTATTTACTTCTTGTGCATCATTCTATCACCTAACCCTGTCTTGGTCCTTGAAGTTATTCTCACTCAAAAGCCTCCTTACTATGAGACTATATTGTAGATTGATTTGTCTAAGGTCTAAGACCCATGGGGGACAACTTTGCAGTCTTTCCTTGAAACACAAAGGACTGAGGCAAGAAGCAACCAGCTTCCTCTTGTCAAGTAGCCATGACCAGAAATATTATGGTTATGCTAATGTCCAGGAACATCACCTATCTTGATTGATTTATATTTTATTTATCTTTTTAAAATTAAGATGGGTTGATAGAATAATGTAACTGACTTTTAAACTAACACACAAGGATTTAATCTCAGTGATATGACATTGCACAACATTTTATCATCTTCATTTTGCAGTTCTTTTGCAATTGTCTTTCTGATTATCTTAAGTTATTTATGGGACAAAGTAGATATATAAATAATAAATAAATACCTTTTGGTACTTGTGATCTATTTTTTGAATAGCATTAGAAATAGTAAATAGCGCTTCTTTGAGGGTAAACATAATATTTGGAAATAACTAAATGGTGACACGTTATTCATCTAGCTTGCTGTGTGACCATGGCAACTTAAACTCCTTGAACCATATTTTACTGATTTATAAAATAAAGGAGCATGCTTTCTAATCAAAAAGGGTTGTTCTAATTCTTAAATTCTATACTATGGTGGAGCATTTAGTTATCCGAGAGTTTAGCGCTTTATATTGATCTTCAGGTTGTAACTTGGGTATTTCTTTTGTCAGTGAATATACATGTGCATGATGTCTGTGTGTGGTATATGAGTGTATATGTATGTATGAGGGGTGGAGGTTACAAGTATGCAGAATCAAAGACTGAATATAACTTTTAGATACCATCTGGTTCAGTCTCTGTCTTCAGACCACACCATATCCAAAATTATCTAAACAGATGAAGGACTAATCTACTTTGAAATTCACAACTCTTGGAATTTTTTTTGTTTTGAAGAAGTTTCTTCTCAAGGTTAAATGAAATCTTTCATATAGTCCTCCAGTCATGGTCTGTCTTGTTCCCCTCTTTGAAATGAATGGATACATAAGATGTGACATATAAAACTTGAAAATGTGAATTTGCATTCATTCTATAAAACAGACCAATATGAAGAAATGATGGACATGTGAGAACAGCAGAAACTTCCCTTCACACACAAAAAAGTAAAAAAAGAAAAAAAATGTGTCTACATATCCACGTATCTATCTATCTATCTATCTATCTATCTATCTATCTATCTACCTACCTACCTACCTACCTACCTACCTACCTACCTATGCATCTATCTTAGCCTAAAGAATAAATAGTAGCATTCTCCTCTGGTGTGCCTATCCCATTGTTATGTTAGTGGTTTTTGTCTTCAGAGGCAAAGAGATGTCAGAGGCAATCATCCATGCTAATACTAGACACACCACCAAACAAAAACTCACACGGAAGTGTGAATTTGAGGGCCATTTAACACTGTAAATTTCTCCCTTGTATAACAATTATGGAAACATGCATGCTAATTGACAATGCAGCAGAGCGCCCTGTGAATGTGCGCAGTGTTCAGTCGTCCTCATAATTCCTCTTTTTATAGCTGGTGGTGAGCCTGTCCAGAGGATGTCATACCCAGCCCTCTCACACAGGAAGATTTCTCCTAACTGAATATTGTTTAATACTCCCCACAGGTAAAACACACCCCATAGGCATACTCATGCTTTTTGAACTCATATTTGGCTCATTGTGCCTAGAACTCGAGTTTTAGTCTCCACATGCACACTGTTTTGTTTCTTGGTTTGGGGACTGGTTGTTATTTTATTTTATTTTACTTTCTTCATTTAGTTATTTCCACCTGGGGTAACTGAGGAATATTATTTTACCCAAGAGAGGAGTCTGAAACTATTTGGCTCGCTAGCAACGGTGGAAGTGGACTACATTTCTGTGCAAAAAATCACACTTACTGGGGGCCAGAGAGGTATTTAAAAAAACAGATTTTCTAAAACTTAAATTAATTCTAGTTATATTAATTCCTACTGAAGGGCCTGCTGTCTCTCTGGGGGAGATAAGGCTGAAGGTGGTCTACTGCAGGCTGATAGCTAGGTTTGAATCCTGGCTCTGCCCTAACGGCAAGATGTATGACCTCGAGGAATGGACTCAGTTACTTTGAACATCACTTTCCTCATCTGTAAAATAGGGGTACTAGTAGAGCTGTTAAGAGGTTAATGAGATAATTCTTGCATAGGACTTTTCAGGCTGTCTAAACTATGCTGAGTACTATTATAAGAAACATGAGGTTGTCTTGGAAGGAAACTGGAACATGAAATGAAGACTTGCTTTGGGGTCAGCCAGGTGGTGCTAAAATCCCAGTTGAAAATCACAGCTGATATGTTTTCTCATTTGACCCTCATTCACATGACCTCTATGAGGATGAACCTTAAGTCGGTGCCGCAGAAGGCTCTCATCCCTTCTTCTGGGTGGTCCCAGCTGAGCCCATTTCTCCTATAGCACCCACATTGCCTATATCATGCAGTTGTTCTGAGGATAAGTGAGTAAAAACAGAAAAATGTGTTTCAGAAGTTTTAAGTGCCATACACTTGCTATTCGCACTTTAATCTAGGCGCATTAGGCATTTCACTTTATTTCCTCGAGGGGCTTCGGGTTACACAGTGTGGGCACTGAGATTATGAGTGTGAACAGAGGTGCACAGGACACTGAACTTGAGCTTGTGCCTGTGCTGATAGGAAGGGAAGTGGTTAAGATACTAGCTGGTGATTGGAGTTCCCACTCTGTAGGTAGGTCCTCTACCTTTGCCCCAGGGTTGCCTCCAAGACAATGACCTTGAAGCAAATAACACCTTCCTGTTGTTTTTTAAGGCTGATTTCAAGCTGAAGAGAAACATAAAAGAGGGTTGGGGCATGTGATGGAGAAGAAAGGGGAAAAGAAGCACTGTGACTGCTCAAACTGATTTTAGTTACTGTTAAATTAAAATTACAACTAGATTTGCACTGACATTTTCTTCCCTTTAAAGTGTTCTGGTACACATGATAAATACTTAATTTAGTAGATTTAGAAATTCTTGCTGACATGTCATTAGCAGGCATATCTTCACAGTCATGTGCTCACAGGTGTATATAAGGGTATTGCATTTGGGTTTTTTCCTCCCCTGTTTTGTTTTGTGCTGCTGTTTATTTATTTGTTTTGTTTGTAAAATCTCTCAAATCCAGCCAAAGCCTGTTCTTTTTAACATCAATCTTGTTTCCTCTCTACCTATATCCCCAGTTCTCTTTTTGCAAGATGAGGTCTCAGATGGTTTAAAGGGTGGGGTACAGCAGGAAAAAAACTATTAGATTATTACATTTTATGGGTTGTCAAAGCTCTAATGCCATTAGCCACCTAACCGCGAGGTAAAAACCTTTGTGATGTCATATAACAGGTTGCCACAGGTTTGACAAACCTTTGTGAAATAAACAAGAAAAAGAAGCTGAAAATGCCCACAACACCTATCTGTCCCCCACCCCCCAGTGCCTACTGCCACCCACGGACATTCCCTTCTTGCTTATTAGCCCCTGAAGGGCATTTTTAATATAAAATATATATAAAGTCTTCCCAAATCAGAAAGGTCTCCAAGTCTGCAATTTAATTGGAATGGAAAATGCTAACTAATTGGCATCAAAATTTGATTTGTGGGAGAAACCTCCTTTTTTGTTGGAAACACAACAGTGTGTCTGGGAATACAAGCCCAGTCCTTCAAAAATCATCTGTGAGCGCCACCGAGGAATCAATTAAAGTTGATTTGGCATATCTGCTTTTGACAAATATAAAGAAATCTCTGATTAGGCAGAGAAGAAAAGAAGCTTTCTCTTTCTTGCTCTCTCTTCCTCTCTCTTTCCTCTGCCTCTTCCTCTCTTCTTCTCATTTCCCTTTAAAGGCAGTAGGTGTCAGAAGGGGGTGGGTAGTGATATGCAAAACACGGCCTCCATAACCAAAGTAGCCTGCAAAATTAGGTGTCAGCATGCAAAGCTTATTGATGTATGAATGCGGAAAATGAAAGGCGGCAGTAGACAGCCGGGGCTAAAGGTGAGACAGGCACAGTGAGAGCAGCTGTAGATCCACGTCAAGGTGTTGCTATATGAGCTCGGGTTTTTTCTGGAGGGCCACAGCCTAACAAGGTAAGCCTGGCCATGAAATGATGGAACAATACAATATAGGCACACACAGTGTGAATACCAAATAAATTGACATGGTGTCTCACCCCCCACAACTCCTCCTGCACTGCCACCCCCCTTCAAAGTATGCCTGTGTATTCATTAATAAATTCATATTCTGAGTTTTCAATAAAAGAAGAAAATGCAGTGTAAACTGGAGTTACTTAGTGACACCCAGCTCATTGCTTTTTATTGTTGCTTGCAGCTACGAAGCCTTCACAGTGCACTAGTAGAATTTATTACTGTCTGTCTCTGTGGCAAGTTGGCGAAGTGCGCCTTTTGAAGAAAATTGACCCACACTTCATGAATATGATGAAAAATGCCAATAACACTACAAAGACGAAGCTCTTGACATTACTCTGCAAAGAGCTAAAAGACAGTAATGAAAGTATTGCAATTACAAATCATTACCTTCTCTCCAGCCAATCGCCAGCTTCTCTCCTCTTTTTTTTTTTTTTTGGACCACTCTCAAGCTCTGCAGGCCGCCCCAGGTGGTGTTTTGCACAGCATGATGGGAAATGGAGTGTGTGTGAAGTCTCCAATGGACTTCTCAAAGAAGGGAAAAGGAGACAAGAGGGGAATAACGGGAGGGTTGGAGGAACTGGGATAAAAGTGCCCCTTCTATATTGCACCTGAATAAAGAAGGTAAAATGAAAAAGTTTTATAGTTAGTGGTCAGGAGGTCATGACCTTGTTGAGTGGCCTCTTCCATCTGAAAAGTGGGATTAAGAACACCCACCTACTTCTTTTCTAAAACTGTTCCCTTTTAGCTGAGTGCATTTTAGTCTGGCTTAAGGGAGAGCACCTTTAATCTTTTATCTTTTGTTATTTGTTAGAAATCCAGTTCAGACGTTGGCAAATAAATTATCAGGAAAATATATTAATTGTTTTCAATGTAAGGGACTGGTCTATTTTCTTACTGTAAAGGTAACACTGAAAAAGGTAAAACATGAAGAGGGAGAGAGACAGAGAAAGACACTAACTTTAAGAGTATCACTTTCTACTTCAACATATTTTAATGATGAGGGCCTTCCCCTTTATTGTTTCAACAATTTTCTGACGTGTGCCTTCTGTTGACTGTGCTTGCACTGTTGATTTTCACAGTCTTAGTTTGGTTTGTTTTTCATTTATTTGGGGTGTGTGTGTGGAGGGGGCGTATGAATACATGCATTTCCTGACTTACAAACAAAACTATTTATAAATAGTTCCTGTGCTTAAAGGAGGATGGTGGCTCATCTCATCTAGAAAGACAACAGAATTATCTTCTGCTTCTGCTGTGATAGAGGCTAATAAAAATCTTGGAAGTTTACAGAGAGTATATGAAGTCAGAAATAGAAGCAGGGAAGACATTATGAAGAAAAGAAAGCAACAGCTTCAGGGAGCTGCCTTGGAGAAAGGAGAAAAAGAACAAGGATAGATACAGGGCCGTAGTTATTTGATCCTGAGGTGGTCCTCCTCCCTACAGATTCCTTCTCTTACCTCCTGTGGAAAGGTTCATTTTGCAGTGATGCTGCTGGAAAGTCAACTAATTGTAGATTTGATTTGATTCTATAATACCTCATTAAAAAGGAAAATTCCTCTGGAGAAGATAGGAGGCTATAAGTCATTTACACATTAGTATGAAATTGCTACATCCAATTTGCTTTCTTTCTAAAATCTAGGTAAACTTTTTTTTTTTAGACAAAGTCTCACTGAAGCTGGAGTGCAGAGGCGTGATCTCAGCCCACTGCAGCCTCCACCTCCCAGGTTTAAGCGATTCTCCTGTCTCAGCTTACTGAGTAGCTGGGATTACAGGTGTGTGCCACCACACCTGGCTAATTATTTTTGTATTTTTAGTAGAAACAGGCTTTCACCATGTTGGCCAGGCTGGTCTTGAACTCCCAGCCTATAGTGATTTTCCCACCTCAGCCTCCCAAAGTGCTGGAATTACAGGTACGAGTCATTGTACTAGGTCCTAGCCAAGCTTATGATTGATTATAGGACATAGGGTATTTTGCATCATGAAACACTGAAGGAGGGAGAGATTAGAATCCAAGTCTAGGTGGACCTGGACAGTGTGGGGTTTCAAATGCTCTGGAGGAATGAATTTTGAGAACAGCAACAGATGGCAGAAGAGACATTGAGGAGATAAGGTGGAAATGAGGCTAAAATAATTTATCCCATTTCAAAATGTTGCTCAAGGCTAGCCCTTTGACCAGCAAATGGAGAGAAAGCATATTTCTCTTCCTCTTCCTCCTTTCTCTTATATTACATGTTCCTTTGGCCTTTGCATAGACCCAAAATTTAGGTTAATTATAATATTATCATACATCAACTTTTATGGGCTAGCCTGGGGGCCTAGAGTTCAAAGTCACCACAAAATCATAGTTTTTATGTCAGAATGCATTATGGATTCCAAAAGCCCAACATATTAATTGCAGCTAACCCTCTCAGCCTAGATTGGGTACTGTGAGCTGTGGGTACTGACTGGTTATGAGTAGGTGATAGGTAGCTGTGCTTGCTGGATGCTCCTGAAATGGAGGAATAACCATGGCCATTTGATCCATTGTCTTTCCTGTAGGCAAGAAATACTTACATACCAAAAACATTGAACTTTTAAAGGTTTATTTGATCTTTTCGATAATCTCTTTTGTCTGTGAACTCATTTGCTTATGTTATAGCTGAGAACTCCCAGGTCCCAGAGTCCCTGCTCATGGACCATGTTGTCAGTGAAGGACCTGCTGCAGGAATGATGCTGCCTGGCATGCTCATTATCACACTTCTGTACCATATATATGTATGGTATGCGTTACCAATACACTAAGTAGTCATCTTCCACCGAGTTTCAGAATCCTCCCACAGTGTTTCAGGGAACTTCTATTGATTGATCAAAGTTGGCATGACAGAGTAGACCGATTTGTCATTCTTGAACCTCACCAGTAAATTCAATCTCAATATCCCTAGCAAACACTCTCCCTAGGAGTAGCAATTGGCCAAGGTGTCTCATAAAGGGGAAACCAAATCTCTGAGTGGTCAAATTAATAAGGTACTCATCTTTCATTTATTTATTCCACATAAACACAGCAAGTGGCTATCATTTGTCTGGAACTCTACTGGGCCATGTAGACACATCAGTAAACCTCTTCAAGGTTTGATCACAAAGCAGGCTCACAGGCTAAGCTGCCTGATTCCACAGCTGGAAATTGGCCTACCAAAGGTCGAGGTCATCCCAAAGGAAGACAGAGTTAGAAGGACCCACTTTTTTCTGTAGGGCAGCAGCACACTGGAAGAAGCCTACAAAGCATATAGGCTAATACTTGGGCTCCTGACTAGAACCTGGATTAGCACTGCATGGAAGCTTTATTTTACATTCTAAAAACTAGATTTGCAATAAATTATTAGCTATAAAAGGACATAAATGTATATGAGAGTAGCAACCACTAAGCAACAGAGCCTGGGATGCATACATAAATAGGAATATGACACAAATTGTATATCTGCAAATATCTGTGCTGCTAAATTTGTCCAACCATCAGAAGATTTTGCATGTGCTCTTCTACCTTCTGTGTGAGTCAGAACATGCCAAATCCTCTTTTTCTTGTAGAAAGGGTGGTAGAATGAGGCTGGAAATGGAATATGAATGGGCTTCTGAAGGAAGAGGACTGTGTTTGTATCACTGGGTTTAGTCCAGTGTCTGGCATATAATTAGTGCTTAATAGATAATAGCTGAATCAAATTGTTCAAAGGATAAAAGGAAATGGGAGTTTCTTGAGGGGTTGATTTTCAGATATAATCAAATTTTTCCCCCAAAACACATCATAGACTCTGGCAAAAGGGTGGTACTCAGCAGATGTTTGATAAATGGAATTGAATTTGATATGACACTAGAAAACTTGCATGAAACGGCAAGGACAGAATAACTACGTATTATAGATCCACTCTCAATAAATATTGGTAGATATTCATAAATATAGGTTTATTTCCCCACTTTATTTCATACAATATTGGTCTGGTGTATGAGTTAGGCTAACATCTGGTTAAGCTATTTTAACAAAGACTCACGAGATTTCGGTGGTTGAACACATCGAAAGTTTATTTCTCATTCATATAACAATCCTATGGGGGCATTCCTGATTTTCAGGAAGATCTCCTCTACATAAGATTAGACTTCTTCCATTTTATGGTTTTGCCGTCCTTTAAGACCTTGAAATCCCTATAATAGGTCAGCAGACAGAGGAAGAAAGCATTTCAAAGGCTCAAAACTGAGCTGCTCACATTCCATTGCCCAGAACCCATCTAATGAAGGTAGGGAGTGGGCTGGAGGTGGGACTGGGCACATTCTGCCTAGTGAGATTGGTCAATGTACCAGTGTATGAAAAACGTGCACTGTGGAAGTGGAACAGGGATTTTTGGTAGACAGTAAGCATCTTGTACACACAGGTTGGTGGGCCTCACGTGGTGCTCAATCGTGGCAGTTTCAAGTAGGATGTGGTTAAAGTAGTCACATCATCCCTACCCTCTGCCACAGACAAAACTTCACATTAGTTATCCTTTCAGGCTACTCTTCTTATAGCTTCTCACTCAAAATTTTAAAATGTGTAGAAGCAATAACATATCTAGATAGTTCAGATTAAGGAAGGCAGTGAAATGTTGCAGACCCCTTGGCTAGATCCTGCAGGAATATGAAGAGTGAGGTGGCAGACTTTAGAATCTGATCAGGGTCATTCTCAGTGTCCAGGCCCCAGGTAGAATGAAAATCAAAAGAGCAGCATGTCCTAAGGAAGTGGATGAAACTCTTCATGAGAAGACATTCCTCCCAGGATTAGGCCTATTAGGTAGGTGCTACTGATAAAGCAATAGAGCATGACCTACAGACACCCATGCCATTACCAGCCTGTCTTGCTCTAGCTCCAGTGGGAGAAACTTCCTGAGCACTTCTCAAGGTCTGTTTGACCTGGAGGCAGCAATGTTTTCCAGATTGTGTGCGTCCTTTGTACCTCCTCTTCTGAGTGTTTAAGGTCTGTCTTAGTAGGAAATAGGCAGGAATATCTAAGTGTAATCACTGAACTCTGGTCTGAGAAGCTCCTCTATGTGGCTAAAACAACAGTGTTGGAAGTAACAGGCCATTAGCAAGGATGTCACAAAGACTAGGGCTCATTTTGGTTTAAAACCGTCATCTCCATCCTTCCTCATACCCTTCTTACCAGCTTAACCTGTGTTGGAAAATGTCATTCAAAAGTTATGGAAACAGTATGATTCTAGCTTTGGGGTGCTTTTGATGGGTTCATCAGCCTTATATACTTTTTGAACTTGAATTTTCTGTAAATGATCTGGTTGGTTTCCACCAAGGTTGGCAACCTTTTCAGGAGTGGGTGAGGAGGGCTGTACTGCTTTCTAAGGGGTAAGGGTGGACCCAGAGTTCAGGAGGGGGCTTGGATCATTGTGCTACAAACATCACATTTCTTGGTGGAAATAAACATCCATATTATTGCAAGAATGTAGAGATTTGTTGGCAGTTCCGGATCAATGTAAGTCAGTAGTTATACACACACACACACACACACACACACACAACTGAAAGGATAACTAATGTGAAGTTTTGTCTGTGGCAGAGGGTAGAGATGATGTGACTACTTTAACCACATCATACTTGAAACTGCCAAGATTGACCACCACTTGAGGCCCACCAACCTGTGTGTACAAGATGCTTACTGTCTACCAAAAATCCCTGTTCTGCTTCCACAGTGCACGTTTTTCATACACTGATACATTGGCCAATCTCACTAGGCAGAATATGCCCAGCCCCACCTCCAACCCACTCCCTACCTTCATTAGATGGGGTCTGAAGGGGTTCTTAGCAATGGAATATAGTAGTTTTATATATATATTCTATTTAGAATTACACTGGGGAGAGGCTGGCCTCTGATGCTCAGGAAACTGGCTACACCTCCTTGTTACTTGGCCATAGAAATTTGAATGGGTTTGTGTACTCAGCTTCTAATATTTCAGGCTGTTTACTTGCTTTGTGAGTAATGCAGCTTCCCCCTCAAGTTTTGCATTTGCGCTAAACTAGATGGCCAGGATGCCTTGGCTAATGCCTTTTAATATCTAAGCTTTGTACATCTAGTGCTCGGTTAATAACAGGGAAAAAGCTCCAGTGACTCACCTTGACCTCAAAAGGGAAAAAAACATCCTTTTAATAATCAGGGAGTTTATTTGGATTGAAGGCATGCTGCATGTTACACAAGCTTCTTGTAGGGCCGAGCAGGTCACAAAGCAGCACCCTTGTTTTTTATGAAGTCAGCAAAGATGTATAGAGGCCAGGCTTGCTGTTTCTCTGAGAGCCTTCAAATTCATCTTCAATATGTAAGCCTCCAGCAGAGCAGAAACCTGCACCAAGTTTAATAGGGCTTTTATTTGAGAACTTTTCAAAATGTAAAACCTTTGTTTCAATTAAAGTTAAAGGTATATTTTCTAAATATCCTCAAAAAAGAATGCCCAATTACTTTCTAAGAGTCAAGCTACATACTATTGTGTCTTATCACTTTAAATATTCTCTCTGACCCTTGACTGGGAACTACTTGAGGGTAGGGACAAGTATGTCAATCAGTGCTGAACACATAAAAGTCAGATTTGTCAAATAAATGAATGGATGAAGCCTTGCCATACACCAGAGGTTCTCAGCCAGATTTTGCCATCAGGGTACAGAGTACATTAAGCGATGTCTGAAGACATTTTAGGTTGGTCACAACTGGGCAGGGGCAGAGGTGCTACTGGAATTGAGTGGATAGAGGCCAGGGTGCTGCTAACATCCTACAGTCCCCAACAAAGAATTGTCTGGTCCCAAATAACAGTATTGCTGAGGTTGAGAAACTCTGCCATGCTCATCCCACGATATCACGTGCATTCAAAATATCTGGCTGATGGCCATTGGTCTTTAGAAGATTCATCCAGCAAATATTTATTAAACACTTTTCATGTGTAAATCCAATCAAATATTCTACTCAGAAAGCCCTCTAAGCTGTTCTTTTTCCCTGTTCCAACTTCCTTTTGCCTGTTCCTCCCTCCCTTCCTTTACCATTTTTCAATATCCATGGGAAAAACGAAAAGCATACTGCAAGCGGGAATGTCTAGAGTCCAAAGTATGGCTTTCTAGTTACTAATTTAATTGTAGTATGTCTTTTCTGAGCCATTCCTTCTGATGAGAAACATGTTTATGCTGCAAAAGCTGCCCTGCCCAGCTTGGAAAGCCCTTTGGAGATGGGCATTGAAGGTAAAGAAACACATTCACAGGATGTTTACTCTAATGATGCTCTCAAAAGCATTTGGGATTTTTAAACATATGCTTCCAACATCTCCCTCTCTATCGTCACATTGCTGCTAAATTGTGGAAAAGCTGTAAATAGAAATAATGGACTCAGTTTATTTTTAATTAGAAGGCTGCCGCTTATAGCTGCAATCGTGACACTACCAAGTGTGTCTTCTTTTCACTTGGAAGGAAAGAACAGAGAGTTCCTAGGGTTTTGAACTTGAGCCAGGTTCCCCAAGTCTGTTGGTCTCTGAGCCCTTGCAAATCCAATGCCTTTTAGTGGCGATGGGGTCATAGGAGGATTCTCTGTATTACTTTTGATGTTGTCAGATGTAGCTAATGCTATTATTTCTACAGAGTTAGAAATTAGAAACATTTTGAGGTGCTGTTTTGTTTTTCCTTTTTCTTCATATTTAATTATTAGCATCTATTCCTCAATTTAATATAATTTGTAGAGTCATATTTAATTTTTTTTTCAGAGAAGTTTCTGTTAAATTTTTAGGCATGTGGATCAGAGTAGTGTTATCATGTTGCTCACCATCTCCCAAATAAACTTTATTCTGAGAATATTATATTTATCCATAGACAACATTTCTGAAGCTCAGTGTTTTTTTCCCCCCATTTGTAAGTTGACATGGATAAACAGATCTAGCCTGGTAGTCTATCATATTATGACTGCCTGGATTGTCAGAGTCTTCACTACTGTTGTCTCAACAATCTAAACTAAAGTGTGGAGAAAATGCTCATGTAGGTAGTGCCCAATTTGGAATTCCCTATAGGGGGACAGAGAATAGCTTCATGAAGATCTTACTCTAGGGCCATGTGTTCCCCAAAATGCTGTGATTTATAAAACACTACCTGTTTTGAAGGAGATATTTCTCTTCTTCCCTGACATTTGAATTTTTTCTATTCCCTATTTTTTCTTCTTCCCTGATATTTGATTTTTCCCCCCCCCAATAGATTAACATTTCCCATTCTGCAATGGGATGCCAAGCATAAAGTAAAATGGCTAGGGAGAGAAAACTTCCTATTGTGCATTCATAATATAGTGACAATGTATAAGAAGAGAGTTTGATGGAACACGAGAATCAGCAGGTATAGTGCGGTCTAATTAGGTTTAAATAAATATGGGGGGAGGAAAATGGGTTTAGAGAAAATGATATTAAGAAAGATGATTCAGAATGGTGCTCTCCAATATGGTAGCCACTAGCCACATGTGGCTGTTGAGCCTTTGAAATGTGACTAGTCTGAATTGAGATGCAATGTAAGTATAAAACACACATCACATTTCAAAGACTTAGAATGAAAAAATATTGTACAATATCTAATTAAAAAAATTTCATACTGATTACATATAGAAACGATTGTATTGTGTGTATATATATATATATTCAGTTAGATAAATATTGTATTAAAATTAATTTTATCTATTTCTTTTTACTTTTTTTATGTGGTTACCAGAAACCTTATACTTAACATATGTGGCTCACATTTGTGACTTGCATTGTATTTCTATTGAACAGCACTGCTTTAAAATGCTGTCCAGGAATGGCTTGGCCTTACAGAGTGCATTTCCATGGCCTCAAGATAGAAATTTTAAATTTTCAATAGTTTGGTTTAACCCTAACCGTATGGTAGTTTGAAGTTTCATGAGTAGTAAATTCCAATGTTGCATAAGAGCCCCTGAGCAGGGTTTCAGAGTCTTGAGTAACTGATCCTTTAAGGGGTTAGTGGGTGGGTTTTATTGTATCTCTGAAAACTCGACATTAAATGCAAAGGCTTTTTTTGTGTGTAAATTCCACTGAGATTTCTTGACTTTCTTTAGACTCTCCAAAGGATTCCTGACCAACACTTGCATTGTACAACTCTAGGGACCACTCTTCCTATAGAATTGAATGATTGACTGGAGTTTCCACCTGGAACTGGGCAACATGGTGGTTTTGTCTTGATTCTGAACAGTTTAAGAACACTGACCCACAATAAGGACTCATAGTGTGGTCCTGTCACTCTTTTGTTCCTTAGTCCTTGGTGGCTTCCTCTGGCCTTCATAATAAAGCTCACATTTCCTAGGATGGCAGTCATGGTTGATTATATGTGAATACTTTTCTTGTTTTATATCCATGTACATTTCAGCCACAAAATTCTACTCAATGTTTTGGAGTCTAGCTTCCACTTAGAAGCTATGTGTTTTTGTAGATGTTGTTCCCTCTTCTTGAAATTCCTTCCTTGAAATTCCTTACCAACTTTCACCCATCTAAATTCTACTCAACATTAAACTGAGTTATAAGAAAGGACAAGAAGAACATATTTGCTTGTTTCCTATAGGATTAATATGTCAAACATATAAAGACCTCCATCAATCAGTAAGAAAATGAAATAAAATGGAAATAAAGGCAAAGATAAGAATAAGAATTTCAAGGAATACTCAGAGCCATGACCAATGAACATTAAAAGATGTCCCATCAGTTAGAATATTTTATTTAAATTTTGATGTGCCAGATACCATTTAAAATCCTTCACACAGGCTAATCATTTAATCTCAGTATTCAGTCCCATAAATACTTAAATATATGCAAATAAAAACTATTTTTAAAAAGTCACTGTTGGTAATGGCAGCGGAAATGGGTTCTGTCATACAGAATCAGTAAGATTTTAAATTCTGCAAACTTATTGAAAGTGAATTTGTTAATCTCTAATGAAAATTTTAAATATACATACCTTATGACCGAGAAATCACACTTCCAGGTGTCCTACCCAAATCTGTCTGTCTTAGTCTGTTCTCATACTGCTGTGAAGAAATACCCAAGACAGGGTAATCTATAAAGAAAAAGAGGTTTAATAAACTCACAGTTCCACATGGCTGTGGAGGCCTTACAATCATGGTGGAAGGCAAAGGAAGAGCAAAGTCACGTCTTACATGTTAGCAAGCAAGAGAGCATGTGCAAGGGAACTTCACTTTATAAAATCATCTGATCTTGTGAGACTTATTCACTATCACAAGAAGAGCATAGGGAAAATTGCCCCCATGATTGAGTTATCTCCCAGCAGGTCCCTCCCAGGGGGATTATGGGAGCTACAATTCAAGATGAAATTTGAGTGGGAACACAGCCAAACCATATCACTGTCCTAGACAAATATTAAGAGAAATGCAAGAAAATGTAGGTAAAACGTTTTTATTGGGATAATCTGAATTGGTTAAATAAATTCTGGAATAATCTTACAATATGGTAATTGAAAAGATAATCAAATTGACCAATATGGACTATTTAGTGAAAAGTTGCATAAGTGTTATTGATTGTAAAACATACACAATATAATATATATTGTTTGATTTTACTTTTTCTTTTGTGAGATGGAGTCTTGCACTGTCACCTGGGCTGGAGTGCAATGGCATGATCTTGGCTCACTGCAACCTTCGCCTCCTGGGTTCAAGTGATTCTCTTACCTCAGTCTCCCAAGTAGCTGGGATTACAGGCACCCACCACAACACTCAGCTAATTTTGTATTTTTAGTAGAGACGGGGTTTCTCCATATTGGTCAGGCTGGTCTTGAACTCCCAACCTCAGGTGATCCACCCACGTTGGCCTCCCAAAGTGCTGGAATTACAGGCATGAGCCACTGCACCCGGTCATTTTACTTTTTAAAACAAAGTATAGATCTCTATATTTATGTGTACTACTACTACTATATTTATTGAGAGCTTACCATGTTCCAGGAACTGTTCATATTCATTTTTGCATTTAATTCTTAACATAGACCTACAATATGCACTTGTGTTAACTTTGATATTAGAAAAATAAGACACAGAGAGGTTAAATAACCAGTTTAAGGTTGCACAGTTAGTTGGTAGTTGAGCTGAGATGAGAAGCCAGCTAGTTAGATTCCAGAGCTAGTTGTTTTAAGCTCTGTGTACGTGTTGGAGGAGGGGGTAAAGTGAGACCTTTATTTATGTAAGAGCAAATTACAAGCCTGAAATCAGATGGATTGCACTGTTAACCCTTTTGGAGGCTGGGATTAGAAGCACAGAGGAAGAGACTTAGACTTTTTGTGTAATACACTTCAGTGGAAGAAGAAATGATGATCAAATTATAAAGGACTTTCATTTTTATGCTTTTTTGTATTTTCAAATATTGTCTATTTTTATATATTCAAATATTGTCTATTGGATGTCGAACATGTGATTTGTTTTTCATTTGGAGCACATCAATAACTGTTGTTTTGGAGTTTTAAGACTTTGCCTAATCTTTGTGAAAACATTCCTAGTCTCCTCAGTAAGAATCAACCGTTCCTTGATCTGTTCTCCCTCATGTAACTTTTCCTTACTGTGCCTTATGTTGTATTAGTTTTCATCACGTTTTCCTCCTGCCCTAGACAGGAAGATTATTGAAGGCAGAGATGGCACATGGTAGGCATTCAACTATTGTCTTTCAAATGGATGGATGATGGATGGATGGATGTATGGGTAGGGGAGAGAGAAAGAAAGTATGAATGGAGGATTTTTACTTCAAGCTTTAGCTTCATTGTTGTGTTATCATCTTAATACTCTCACAGATAGAGCTGCTGGCAACTCTTGAAATCATTGTGTGGTACATCTAGCTTGATGCCAGGATGAAGCAAGGCCAGTGATGACAAGTGCTATTTAATGGGATTTTCTTCACACAGTTATGAGCTTAATAATGGGAATAAATACAGCAAATAAATTCTTTGAAAGTTTATCAGCCTTGGGTGGAAATGATGAGACATGGCCTAATTGTAGCAGAAAAATAAAACTTAGGAACAGCATCAAAGGGCCGACTCTTCTACTCTAGTCTCCTATGAAGATGAAACAATCCATGAAAAAATGAGAGAATATGTTGAAAGCCTTCAGCACAGTACTACTTACTTAGTAAGTATTCAAGAAAGGTATCTGTGTGCGTATATATCAAAGGAATATGGCGCCCATCAATTCTAGTAATCCTGGATAGGAAAAGAAAAAAGCTCATATGAATCATTCATTATTTGATATAATTTGAAAATTTATTGAAAAAAGAGCTATAATCTGTAAGAAAGAGAGAAAAAAGAAATGAAACTCACTTAATTATTGATCTGCTCATATATTCTTTATGTGTCTCCACCCTTAAAGATAAGGGATTGATTAGTTAACTGGGGAAGCAATCACACTTTCAAACTATCAGTTCGATGCCACTATGAACTTGGAGTGATTATTTCTTTACAAATGATTGTGCTGAGTTGAAAGTACAAGCTGTCTAAAGCACTCAGCAACAGATTTGACTGGTGGTAGCCACAGGCAGAATTGGCCTCCTTGGTCAGCTGATCCTGGCTTAACCCCTTGAATGCCCAACTGGCTTTCAGTAGATGTGGAAAGGGATAATACATGCTGTGACTTTCATTGCATGTATGCTTTGTAATTGCCTTGCCCTAGAGAGTATGGCCTCCAGCAGACCAGGAGGTGTGGCCCTTCAGGGATTTTCTTTCAAATGTTAGGTTACTGACGGCAAGTCAGTCAATGGACTCTCTTCCTCAATATCTAATCAGAGACAGCCATTTCCGTGTTCCAGGATCTCACTCTTCACTAAAGAGACACTGAGTTTTTGTGTCCTCCAACAAAATGAAGAAAAGCAGGCTGTACTTACAGACCAAGAGTAAGCAGAGTTGATATTTCCATGCTGTCAAAGACCTGTGCCTACTCCAGCAAGGGACAGGATATTTTTCAGGGCTATTTTGAATGGGCTAATTCCTCAAACTCAGAAGTAGGACACCTGTTTGTAGCCCATGCTTTGGTGTAAGTCATTTGTTGAAGAAGAACACTGATGAATGATATAAAGAAGGAGTAGCAGAAGGAGGACTAGGAGGAAGAGGAGCCAGAGGAGGAGGAGAAAGAGAAAGAGGAGAAGGAAGAAAAGGAGATGATTAAGTAGATGATAATGATGATGACAACTATGATGATGACCACTTTAATCTGAGCCAACCCTAGAGATTTTGAACTATCCCTTGAGCAGGTACAGGGCTCAAGGCAAAAAATACATTGCCACCCTTCCTCCCTTACCCCCATATCTCCAACACTTAATGAGGAAAATAGTGCTCAGTATCAGGGACATCCTTGAAGGAGGCAAGTCCTCAACGAGTGGAACATGTATGCATGTTGGGGATAGAGGAAAGTTCCTCATGGTGGTGAGGAAATGGGTTTCTGAACTGCTTGTTTATAAGCATATGGGCCTTGGGTCACTTTAAAATAAACAGTTGGAGAGCCACTTTCTTTCTACAATCTTTCCAAGAATCATTTAAGAGGATGGTCCTTGTCTTTTAGGCCTTAGGAGCAGTTCTAGCTCTGTGACTTCGTGAAGATCATTCTTTTGTACTTGAGTTGTCCAGAAGAATTTCATCGTAAATGCAGATATAAAGTTTGTAATATAAGGACCAAAATGTATTTTTGTGTACCCACTACATTTGTACCCAGTGCTAAATGTTGTACAGAATATTTAAAAAGTGCAAAATTCTTTGCCTCAACAGATCTACTATCTGGTTAACTGAAATTTTCTTATAAGCTAAACATTTCAGTAATTTAATCATTCAAGTTTTTAGGAGCTTTTTATGAAACACTTATAAACTACTAGGTACTGGGCTGGGAAGCCATTAGGACTCTAATATTAAATCAAAGTTATTGTTTTGATGAAACTGGTGGAAAAAATAAATATTAAATTATAGCACATGCACTGTGAGACCATCAAACTTCAGAAGATTGAGGGACCAAGATAGACTATACAAAGTCATGGGGACCCGGGAAGATTCCCAGTAAATCCTGTTTGAGTGATCCAATCTCAATGTGCATTTATTCATTTATTTGGTGAACGTTTGGCAAGTAGTACAATGCTACAATTTGTACTAAATTTTGTATTAAATTTTGAGCTCCCATTTAATCCTTGGATGGGGTGTTGATGGCCAGAGAGGTGGGGAAATTTCAGAAGGGACTGCATGAGTAGGCAGGTGAGAGCTCTCCAAGAAGGCTTAGTCTGTTGGAACCGTAAGAGATCCTGACTCACCCCCTCACTCTTCAGATGAAGAGCTCCGGCAAGCAAGAGAGAAAGAACTTGAATTCAGGACCACCTAGGGCCTGGCAAACAGCAACCCCTGGTCCTAAGGCTTCTTACTGTCTTTATTTCTTTATTAAGAGACCCAGACACTGCACTATCTGGGCACAGGTGCAAGCTGGGGGTCTCCCGGGAAGAAGTTGTGGTACAGTCTGTTCTGGATTATTGAAAGTGATAGCTGCTTGGAGTACATCAAAGAGTAGATGGAGACAAAGAGAAAAAAGTAAAGAAAAAGAAGAAAAAAGAGAAGCGGGGAAGGGAAGGAAGACGGGAAAGAGGAGAAGATGCTTCTCATGGGCCAGACGCTCTGCTAAACTTATTATGCAAATTGTCTCTTTCAATGGGCACATCAATCCTATGAACAAGATATGTATTACCCCACTTTACATATGAGGACAGTGAGGCTCGGAATAGTTATGAATCTTACCCACACTCACATACCCCGCAGATGGTGGGACCACAGATCAAACCCACAAGTATCAGACTTCTGAGTTAGTGCTCTTAGCAACTGCACTGACTATGAAGACAAGAGTATTCAGACCACCTCATACTTTGACCCTTAGCTTCTCCTTCAGTGCTTAGTGTGATGCTGTTTCTGCCAGCCTGGGCTTTGAGGGGGAGGTGAAAGTGCCAGGCATTGTGATTTTTCACTTGCAATTTCACTTAATCTTCACCTCTCTCTAAAGCTGTGATTATTAGTTCAGTTTTGCAGGACAGGAAACAGGCTGGGAAGTTCAAGCAAATGGATTCAGGTCACCTGGCTTGTAAAACACAGAGCTGAAATTCAAATCAGATCCCTCTGACTCCAAGTCCATGTAACTTCCCTTCTATCGTGAGTTTCCAAGCCACAGAAGGGAAGGATCCTTTGCAGGTAATTGAGGGCCAACTGTAGCATGCCAAACATTTTGGGTTGGAGGTGTTGGAAAGGTTTGGGTTGGGGCCGAAAACCTAAACATTTTATCAGCTTAGTTTCTCTGTCTGCACCTGGAATTCGTGTATTTTATCTTGGATCAAGTTTTTAGGAACTGAATCTGACTAGTGGTTCAAGAACGAGATGCTCAGGCTCCACGTGTCCTGCTATAAACTCAACTTTGCAGCGGTTTCTAAGCCATGCAATCTGTCTACATAATATCCTTTCTTTTTAGAGAAAGATATTAGAAAAAAAGATGACTTTCTAATGGCAAAAGATAGGACAGGCACCTCTGTTATATGATAACCACCTGCTTAAGGAGTTAGAGCTACTAATTGGTCTCTCACCCTCAATATAAAAAATACACCTCCAACTTGGGGTTATTGTACAGTTCATGCATCAAAATCTACATTAAATGAAACTTCAAGTTGTGGCACAGACCACAACTTCTTTTTTTTTCCCTTTCTTTTTTCCTTTTTTTTTTTTTTTTTCTGTCATGAAAATTGAAATGACTGCCAGGAAGGCATGGAGAAAGCTTGTGCGACAGATGGAGGAATTTCTGAGGCCAAGGAAGCCTATAATTTATATTTCTTAGGGCTAGTATAAAGCACCCTCCAAGGAGCCCAGCCTGGAGTGCTGAGGGAGCCTGGTCAGTGAGTTGCTAAATGTAAACTGTATGATAGCTTTGGGATTTTGGGGTGTAATGATCAGACAAAATCCTTGTCCTCATAAAAGATAATATTCCAGATTTTTCCCTCTTTATGTGAAGGTGAGTTTTGAAATAAAGGCTGTACTTACAATTAGACTGAGTAAGTGTTACTCATACAGGGTGATTTAAGGACAGCTTAAAGACCTCTCCCCTTCCTTGTCTCCCAACAAACATGAAACAACCATTCTATCAACTTGTTAACAGTGTCTAAAATCCCAGCATTACAGATATATTATGGATGCATTCTGAATTTTGAATTTAGGAATAATCTCCTACTAACATATATATCCTTTTGATGAGCACTTCAACATGGATTTGTTTCTTTTTCTACCCAAAACAGACATTTGAGAGCAAAGCTCTGGGCAGTGGAGACCACGCAGTGAGAGAAACAACTCAGAGAAGTAACAACAGTGAAAACAAAATGGTCTAAGGTTTTGTTGAGGTTGGATATTCATGCAGGATTATCCAGTTGGTAATGAGCATCTTCCCTAAACCTTGCTATGGCAATATTGCAGGGGACTGGCTTCACTTAGAAAACTCCATGGGACAGAAAGGAAGTGATAGACATCTGTGACAAAGATGCCATCTTGTCCCTGCTATCAGGAGGGCCCACGAACCCTCCCTTTCACCCTCCACTGTTCCCTGGCAATCTGCAGTGGTAACTAGAGTTACTATATACCTGTGCCCAGCTGATTACCCTAGCAAAAGCATATTCTTTTTTTCCCCTAAACTGCCAGCCCAGTGGAATTCATTTGCTACTTGTTTTTCAATGTTAGGTGATTTAACCAATGAGAAAGAGAATGGTTGCAGAAAAAAGAGGTAGAAGGTTCATCCAAGCCATGATTGAGGTAATGAGCAAAAACTTGACAGACTCCAGGATTCTTCTCTTCTGTTTCTCCAAATGACTTAAAGGCAATGATGTAATTCATAGCCTCTGATCCTGCTGTCACTCCTAGTTGGAGAGTCCTTCACCATCCTTTCTCATTGTCAACTCCTCCAGTGCTTTCCAGGTTACAAGACTCATGTTCTCCATTAAGTGCTTTATTTCCATTCTCATCTACATAGTCCACTCTGATGACCTTTTATTGTTTTATAGACTCTTATTGTTTTAATACTCTGCAGTCTTAGATATCAAATTCGCAGACATTCTTTGCATCTCTCTAAATGACTGTTTAAACTCCTTAAGAAGAAGGATGGTGTCTTATATATCCTCAGTGTTAATGATTTACCTGATACTGTAGCACTTTTTGAATTAAACTGAATTGACTAATTTATCTGCAATTCACTTGCAATGCTAAGTTACTAGCCTTGAGTTGGAATGAACAGTGCCGAAGGATATAAGACAAATATTAAAGTTGGTCAAGTCTTCAGGAGAATAGCTCCATGAGTAACCATAAATTCCCTGTGAAGCTTGGGTGAAGAACATCCTTTATGTCCATAACCCTGGACCACTGTGAGCAAGCAGAGAAAAAAAGATGAAGGGTGGTTGAGATGAAAGGAAGAGAAAATTAAAGAAGATTGGGGAATCTTTTTTGGAGACTTATTTTGAGACTATAATCAAGAGGACAGTTCGTCATCATGTGTTTCCAGGCCCAGTGTTTTGTAGTAAAGTATGGTTTTAGAGAGAAAAAAAAAAAAATCACTGGGGCAGAGAAGAAGTTGTTCAGTGAATGATGTATGAGCTCCTGGAAACAACTGGAAGAGAAAAAGAGGAACAGTTCTGGAAGTGGAGTGACAAAGGTGTGGAAATGGGAAAAAATGGGTTGAAGATCCTGAGTCTAGAGATGAGAAAATATGGGCCTACTTGGGGTAAAATGTTATGCAGCCTGGATGGGTCTCAAGAGGTATCAAGGGGAGTTTACATAGTTACTCACAGAGTTCACCTGGGTCATTGTGGATCTTGACTCCTTTCCCTACCCAGGAGTGAGAGGGCTCTCCAAAAGGTAAGGAATGTCTAGGGTTGTGTTGTCAGGGAAATGAGGCTGGAGAGAGTTTGTTCAGCTAGGAGCTGGTTATTAGGCGTCCTCGTCTTCTGGTGTTAAGGCTCCAGCCTATTCATCTCTGGGGACAGATTCTACGTTGGAGAGAGCAGAATTGGGCTCTGGAGAAAAAAGGGCAAGTGGAGAGCCAACCTTTACTACTGCATTCCCCAAACCACTTCAGCTGTGTTGGTTTGTTTTAGGTATCTCAAAGTTTGCTTATTTCTGAGGATGAGATTTGTTGTTGCTGCCAGAGGGAAAATGGTCTGAACTTGGGAAATATCCAGAAGCCCACGGCAATGCTTTCATTCTCTTCATGGGACTGATTTCTATCCATATCCTCAGGCATGGCACTCTGTTCTCCCATCTATAAAATGGGGATAATAACTCTGCTCTGATAGAGATACTATGGGAATAAATGCATTCACCAGGACTCTCTCTTTGAAGTCAATGAGGATGTGTTATCATTACCATAAACACTTTCACACTCTCCCTTTGAAGACACAGGTAAAACCCGGAGGCATCTCAAATGCATTTAATTGAGTCCATTTTTTTTTCTCCCAACAGAATTATACAAGAGATGGCTAAGGTGTGTAAGTGGGAAGAGGCAGCCATGTGGGTGGAGGAGAAATAAAATGTTAAGGGCAGAACTTCAAATCCTAATAGTAATCATAAGCCTAATAATAATGATGTAGATTATTGTCAGGAGTGCCCAACTTTTCCTTTTTTAAACATTAAGTCCCTTCTAAAACATGCTGTAAATATCAACAAAAAATTTGGGTAGCCTCTCGGGCTGGAAGCTGATTTCAGAGGTACAGTTTACAGGAGGGAAAAGAAGCCCCTAAGAACCATTGTCAGTAGTCACATGAGGAGCCAGAAGTTGGAGACTTTGTCAGAAGGCAGATCTGTAGCCCTTGTAGTCTACTTTGTTGGCAAAAAATGGCAATTCCAAAGTGAATTCCAACTACCAGATGCCTGCTTTTATTATTCAAAATTCAACCTTAGCACAAAAACCTTGAGTGATTTTTCTCTTTCTTTTTTCTTTTCTTTCTGCTCTTTCTGGGCTGATTCTATTAATTTCCCCCAATGGCGTGTGCAGCCCTGCACTGACGCAGCCATTGATGATCTCCTTATTCATTTCATAGCAGAGAGGCCATTTGGATGAATATATGTTCCCCATTTTCTTTGCATTATAAATTCAGCGTTGTGGGAAAAGGAGCGAAATGTAATGGCAAGGCCTCCACAGAGAAATGTCCCTATTTGAGAAGAGGAGTTTTATAGGGGGGAACAATTGACAGCCTCTCAGTACAGTGGGCACATTTTTCTGTACAACTGCATCACCACTAATGATAAATGAGGAACGTTTGATAGCCGGCTCCGTTGTCTGACAGCTACAGTTTTGGCCAGAGGGCCGTGGCAGGCTTTAGACTTCTGTTCAAAATGAGTTAAACATATTAGGCATTATGAAGGCACAGAAGCCTCGAGAACGAGTGCTGAAATGAGTGATCCGGGTAGGCTCCTGGGTACACAACTTGCAAAGCAGATGTCATTCTAATAATGTGTGATATAGAACATGCCTGGTCTAAACCCTGCTGGATGAAATATGAAGCCCCGTTGGTGATATTTAATACCATTTTATGAGGTGCCATCTTATAAAGACAATGCCCGCCGTATGTGGAATGCTTAAGGTATTTTGCCAAAGGCACAGGGAGGTATCTGAAGTAAGTAGAATTTTTATTATTTTATAAGCCTTTACTTTGTAATATTTCTGTTTCCACGTTATTGTGGGGGCTTGCTGCCCTAACCCTTTGTCGAGTGAACTTGATGAGCGGCTTGCCAGTAGATTGACGGATAGCCCGTGCTGTTTCTGGAAGAAAAGACTAGCTCCTACCTAAATGCATTCTTCCAAAAACCCTCAAAGAGAAAATACAGCTTTGCTACAAGCATTCTTCGAGCAGGGACTTTGAGGCTGGCATACAAAAATATTGCCATTTTTCAAGTAGACCATTTCGAGGGTAATAGAGGATTTGGATGGACTGCAGCTTCTTGAACACGCTTTCTCCTTCCTCTACCGTTTCTGATGCTAGGAGCCCACCAAAGCTTCCAATTTTGGAGTCTCATTCAGGACATCCCAAGGTCGATGAGCTTGTAAATCTTAGCCACAGCATCAGTGTGGGGCTTGCTGCCCCTAATGTCCTAAAAGAGCTAAATGTGTGAACAGCAGTGGCCCAGGGCTGGCTGTGTTTCCTGGGAGCGGTATGTGTGTTGGAGATAGGGTAAGGGGGCTCCTGGAAATAAGACACCCAATTGAAAACACATCACATTTACACTTTATTTCAAAGTGCCTTCAGTTACCACCTTGCTTACCCCATAAAGCATTCCTGAAGTTGAAAACCATATACCTGACCAGATTGAGGGTGTAGTGTCTGTCCTCATTCTGGTGTTCTGGACAGTGACATTTCTTGGAGTATCTGTTAGGTGAAGGGTCCTGTATTGATTATGGATGCAGTGGGTGAAGAGGAGGAGAATCATTTTCTTCTTCTTCTTCTTCTTTTTTTTTTTTTTTTAAATAAAAAAGGCTTCATTTTCTGAGAGCTTGGCTAGGCCATCTGGGGAAATATAAGATGTACCAATGAAACAGCTTCCCAGTACATGTGCAAAGTAACATAACCAAGGACAATTAATTCAGAATTCAGGACTAGCCCTTTGGATAGACCTCTGCTAAAAACTTTTGTGATGAAGCAGCACTCTCTATTAATGCTAAAGCATATGCACGATGCCCATGGTTTTTTTGATGTCTGCGACTAGGAAGGCTACTCGTTAATACACCATTGCCTCTCTGCCGCCAACAATGGAGCTATTTACTAACACATAGTCTGGTGTTTGTTTTCCAATGGGTTTATATGGATTGTTCTTATTCTTATTATGTGTGATTGAGTTAAATATTTACTAATTGATGAAATATGACTGCAAGAAGAAGAGAGTTCTCCCTCTGTTATTGAAATGAACACTTTGGGACTACTTGATGAAAGCAAGTCACTAAAATAAGTGTTCGGTTGGAATAGGCATGCATAAGACATCTGCAAAGGGTTGGGGGAAGATCATTAAAATTAAAAGTACTTTACATTCAGATTGCTTTGCAAGTGTCTTGGTTCTCACCCCACTTTAAAGAAACTGAGATTAGAAATTGTAGCAGATGGAAACTATGGGTGTGGTTTATGCAAGAAAGACAACCTGCACTCCAAACAACTGATTCAAGGATGAAGCTTAGGTTTAGATCAGAAGACTGGCAAATAATCTGCTTTTATAAATTTTAAGCTAAATGAAAATGTTTAATGTCTATATAGATGATTTTTGGAATTCTATGCTTTGACAGACTTTTTCCATTGATCAGCCTGATATAGGTCCTCTTTGCAGAGAATCTGAATCTATTCAAGTTCAAACTGTTGATAGAATGCCAAGCAGAATGGTTATTTTCTTCGATGAGCTGGATTTTCACTCCTGTTTTTCAGGAAATGAAGAAGATTGGAAAAAGTTTCGTATTCAAAATAGAACAACATGATGGAGTAGGGAAAAGAGCACAGCTTTTGGAATGTGATGACCCAGTTCTGATACTTAGTTTAAATAACCTTGAGCAGGTATGTCACTTAACCTTTCTGAACCTGTTTCCTCATTTGTAAAATGAGGATGATCATATTCTTTCCTGTCTACCTTTGGCTAACACATGATATAATGTGCAACCTTTAACATCGTCTATGGATATGTAGCAGTATGCTGCTGCTACTATTACTGCTATTACTGCCACTGTTACTACGATTGTTACCACTGCTGCTGTTGCTGCAACTAATACTGTGCACCAACTAGTACTACTTGGGTGTTAATGTGACTAGGGAGAATAAGCACTGATTCTCCTTCATTCCTCATGGCCTTTTCTGGGAATACAGCTTTGCTTCTGAGGAAGGGAGAGTACTGAACAGCAGTTTGGAAGACTGTTTTCTAGTCTTCTCTTTGCCACTCACTCTGTGTGGCAAAATCGAGAAGGCTTCTTGATTCTCCTATGTGTAGAATGAGGGATGTTATGCTACCCCATGGTTTTCAAGCTACTTTTCTTCAGAGCTCTTGGTATCTATATCCATATGATCAGTTCCATTAGTATATCATTTTATATAGTGGGTCTATGTAAGACTTTTTTCTAAAAAATAAAAAAAATTAATATTGTAAAGAGTTTATAAATCACTGGATTAGAGGCTCCCTAATGTCCCTTTAAGCTCCAAAATCCTTCCATTTTTGTTATTCTGTGAATTACCATGACCCCCATTCCTTGACTCAGAGAACTGTGGTTATTTAATTTCCAACCTAATCACCAGAACCAAAGAGAACAAATTGTCCAAGCAATTAATTGTCTCACATATGTGTTAGTACCAGCTTCCAGCATGTGGCCTGGCCCTTCCCTTTGTGGACAATGGCAGGCTCAAGGTCCATATGACAATATCTTTTATGCCAGACGTCAGGTCTATCCTTTAAATGAGACCTGAGACCTTTTATACTTTCCAAGAGAAGATTGGGATACTTGTGATCATCATTTTTAACTAATGTGTTTTAAAGGCCTGTGTTCACCTTACAAAAACACAAGCATTAAGGAAGAAGAACATGTGATAGCTACAAATACCCTGTTTAAGTCTCTTTGTATGAAATCACAATTGATTGATCTTTCGATATAAATATCTTGATAAATAAATTAGGGAGAAACTCATGCTCCAAAAAATGAGAAGAGAAGTTGTGATTGGTTGCTACCATAGGGCCAGTCTGTGCCTCAGCAAAGATACTATTAGGAATTGAGTAATTTCCCCCTTCACCTCTCTTTGCTGGAAAGTTCCCACGTTGTTCCTCCAAAGGATTCACCATAGGCAGTAAAAGCCCTACTTCCAGGAGAGCCACCCACTGCCCCTTTGGTTTCAGTATGCTGACCTTTGAAGTTTCCTTCACTCAGAGTGGATGACAACCTGATGTTGCCTGACCAAGGGAATTCAGAGAGACTGAAACCCTTCAACTGGACTCTGTCTCTTGAGTGTTATAATTTTTATCCTATTGCGATAAAGAGTCAAAGAGCTACTGAGACCAGAGAGAAACACCCCTAATTTCCATAGGCTTCTGAAGCAAAGTTTTTGACTACTGACCCCAGTGAAGCACAAGCTCCTCATTTGTGTTCTGTGAATTTTCACAAAGGAATCTCTCTATTCTGATTTGCATTTGTAAGTAAAGAAGGAAGCATTGCTCTGCTTGCTGAACAGACAGATTAATCTGTACTTAAGTGTTCCATTTTCCCACAGTTAGGGTAAAAACTTTGCCAGCATGGTGAGGAAACTGAATGATTCAAATAAACAAATATTTTGGTTGTTGGAGAGTTATGGCAGCTACTATATACATGGTTTCTTATTTCCAAAGTGTCAGAATCCAATAATTATTTTTTGGAACAATTAACATATGGAACATAGTTGTATTAGATATATACTAGTATCTGTATATGGGAGTTACAGACATCTATCCAGGAATATATAAATAAAGAAAAAAAGAATTCCTCTTGAGCATTAAGCCATAAAGTCAACATCTATTGGATCAGAGCATAGATAAGCAATGTGTTACAGTAATGAACTGACTTTCACATTCAGAAATACCTGGTTGCAAGCCAAGTCATTGACAAATCTACACAAATGATATGTTTATCGGAGAAGGGACTAATCAGATACAAATGCAGAAAAAGAAGAGAATCATGGCAGTAATCCTCGGCTCATCCAAGTCTGATCCAGGAGAGAGAGAGGTGATGCTGTGCTTTGGTTGAGATGGGTATATCTGGCTATGCCGTCTCACACACCAGCAGTCCAATTGCTTGTTCTGATTCACATTAGCTTCTGATAAGTGTTCACCTCACCATGAGGCTCTAGCCTGGAGGAGAAAGCTACAGGGGCAGCCTGACTCAAGGATTTTGATCTGAATGAAAATAATATTTCTTATAAATAAATAAATTAGTCTCCCAAGCTTGGTTTTCATGAGTCTCCCAGTGACAGAGGAGCTGTTCTTAGGTGTGCTGATGAATTAGGTTCCAGAGGCTGTCAAAAATACAGTCCAGACCCTTACTAACCATGGACCCAGTTCCATATTATGTCATGTCCATCAGGGTAAACGCAAGAAGGAAATAAATGTGGGCCTGTGAGACCTCATGGGGGACAGCTCGCTGGGCCATCCCCAGATAGGCACATCCTTCTGTATGTTTGCACTGTGGCACCACTTCCTCTAATGAGAATTCTCTACCTGTCATAAGCAATATGAGTATACGTACGAGTAGGTAAGTCAGATCTCTGTGTCTCTCTTTTCCTCCTTTTTTCCATAGCAGGCAAAACTGCTGAGTCCTCAAGTCAACCATTTAACATTTTCAGCTTTGTTATTTTCCCTGCTTAGCCCTTGAGTGCTGTGTCTAGGCTTGAGTTTAGCCATTTTTTCCTTTTTCTTCATTTCTTTAAGAGTTTTATTGAGATTTAATTGGCGCACAGTAACAACACATGTTTAAAGCATGAGATTTGATGAGTTTTGACATATTTGCATACCCATGAAACCATAACCATAAGTAAGATAATAAACATATATATTACCCTCAAAAGTTTCCTTGTGCCTCTTTGTAATTCCTATGCCCCCTGCTCCTGGGTGATTACTCATTGACTTTTTGTTCTAGAATTCTGTTTTAAACTAAGCTCTTGCAGGAGTCTTTTTGCACTAGTAACCTGTAATAACATTTTTTGCCTTCCTAGCTTCCCTTAATCCAGTTGCCTAAACTGACTTATCTAGCTCTATTGAAAACTAGTGTCTGCATTTCACTTCTTGCTACAATAATTCCCTGTTAATTGTGACCTCCTTATCTGGATTGTGTTTCATTGTTTGCTGCTAGAATTATTTTATTTCACATTCCTGCTGCATTGTTCACCTGTGTGGCTTTCTATACCCTTGGCACCAACAATCATCAGCTAGTTTCCACCTTTTTTTGGCTGCCACGCTCTGCATGGCAAATAACTTTGTATTGCCACTACTTTACTGCATGTACTTGATAGTTCCGGTGAACTTCCCCCTTTGCCTTCTGGAAAGCTCCTGAATGGTTGCCTAAAGTCACTGGCCTAACCAGTTGTTAGCTTCCAGTCATTCTGGAAGGAATCCATCTCATCATCTGTTGACCCCAGTACTACCAGGAAAACATTTAACACTAAAACTAAACCAAAGTTATTTTGATTATTGGTAAATTCTAAAAGCTCCTTAGAATCATAGGGTACCTCAGGGGCGCCATTATAAATGTCACTGGCCTGTAAATATGTTGAATTGACTTACTGGTTAATAGAGAATTCTGGGTTTTAGAAAAAAGAATAAATTTGTGATAGTGACTAGATCCTAGCTAATAAGAAGAGTCAGGGAAGAAGGTTATCGCAGGGGCTATAAGCCTATTTTCAGGAGAATTACCATAGCTTTCTCTTTATTTCGTCTTTGAATACTGAGATTTTTCTTTTGCTGGAGAAACTCAAAGGGCACAAGGTAATTACAGCTTCTCCCCCTCTGCCTTAACCAGCATCAGGGTGAAAAATTAAACAAAAAGAAATTTAATTCATTTCTCTAACATTTATTAAGTTACCACCATGGCCAGACTCGAAGTTACTTTGTGAGGAGACTTAAAGTGAACGAGGTCATCTCTGCTCTCAAGTTGCTAACAGCTCAGTGAATGGGAAGGAAAAGTTCCTGCTCTAATATCAGAACTTGCCTTGGCGACTTCCTTGTTAGAACAGTTTTTTTTTTCTTTTTTTTTTTAATGCTGCTTTTGGGTTCCAGACTCTAGACCCCATGTGATTAGGGGGTTTTTCATGCCTTAGCTAATCTCCCAGACTCAATCTTAGACCTAACTTGTTTAAAATACCTGCTTGATCATCTGGCCCTGGCAACACCTCGGGAACTTTGATGCTTGACTTACTGGTGCTCAGCAAGCTCATTCCAGGTAAACTATTCAGGCAGCTCATTGCATTCTGAGATGATGGTGGGACACGCTCTGCTGTGGAGAAATGGAAATAGCTGTGGCCCGTTTTCATGTGTTACCCACTGAATCTGCACGTCCAAATTGCTCTGTATACTCTTATGAAGTCATAGGGCTGTTTTCTTTCTACATACCTTCTGAGGAGTCTATGGATTCTTGATCCATGATAAGTTTTTTTTTTTTTTTTTTTTTAAACAAATGAAATTTTGGAGGCAGGACCAAGCCAGTAGGGTGACTCAGGCACCTCTACTTAGTGAGTCTGCTTCTACCTTTGAGGGAAAATTGCATAAACACAAAGAAATGCTGCTATTCATTTAAATATCCTCACGCCCATGGTTTGCAGGTGTTTAGTGACTTTAGTTATTCATTTATTTTCTGGTGCATTCATTTGCAATTCTGGCCAATGCGGTACTCAAATACCTTGAGCTGTCCCAGAATATTTATTGTGTTAATAGTTCCAAAACAAAATTAATTTAAATTGATATATTTTATAAACACATGCCATGAAGCTATGTAACAAAAAAGTATGTCTTCAGACCTCAAAAATGAGGATGTCAATTTTAGAGTATGGTGACAATAGCTGATACATAGTTACCTGAGGCGCCCATTGCCTATGGTCTTTATAAGGCCATTAGCTTTGCACAGAGTAAACCTCTATAATCTGGTGAAAGATAAAGTGCCTAGTCTTACCCAGACCCCTTTTGTGCCCTTCTGTTGTGGAGTTGATGTTATATGCATGTTTTATGGAGAGGCAAGTGGAGAATACAAAAGGAAAAGCTATTAAAGGGCCAAATCCTCCCCACAGCTGGTAATGATGAGTCAGGAGCATGGTCATTATACATAAGCAGTTGAGTTTTGATCTCTAATCGTTCACACAATTAAATCAACGTCTGCTCCTTTAGGTTCTTCCCTTAAACAGAATTTTAGAGAGATTGGGTGACAGGGATACTAACTGTCACCCAATCTCTCTAAATAATATATTAATCTCTTTAGAATACGAAATAAATATAAAAATGATATAATCATCTGCACAAATGCACTTAGGTATAAATCATTAGATTGTTTAATTAATGTATTCATTCATTCAATACATGTTTCTTAAGCACATACATATGTTAGACATTGTGACGATTTAGGGGCATAAATGTGACAAAGTCTCTTTTCACACTGTGGTCTTGATAACAAACCATATTTGTCTGAAACAATAAACTCCTGACACAGAATCTATTCCATAGGCCGGGTTCAGTAAGAGTTTATTGACAAAATCATTGTTTCCCAAAGTGTGCTCTGTGGAACACTCACCTGGAGGTGCTCTGGAAAAAAAAAATAAAGAAACAGAGATTCCTAGTCAAAATGTTTGGAAAATGGTAGCTATTACCATTTTTGCTTGAGGATTCACAAAACACAATCATCTATTCAAGGCTGTGAAAACAACTTACTGAATTTTGTTTAATCCAGCATTTTCAAAGTTCATTTAATCAGGGTACCCTTTTAAAAAGTAAGCTTAATAACAATAGACTAAGTGAAAGTGAAAAATCAATGTTCAGAAGACCTCTAATGGTTCCTCCCCTGACTGCATGACTGTGGCCCCATCCCTTAGAGGCCTCATTATTGTGCCTTTTAGATTTAGTGCAGAAGAAATATTTTGCCTCAGTACCATTAGTAAAACTGAACTCTATGTGTGTGTGTGTAATACATGTATAATATACATACATACATATGTGTATACATATATATAGTTTGTAAAATGAAATATCAGTAGACAAAAACATGCTAGTCTTAAAGATTGCCCATCCTTTCTTCCAAACATAGTCCTTATAGAGTCACAAATGCTTCAAGCAGATTCTAGGTGCATTTCCATCCCAAGTCACTTGGACAATTTTTATATTATTAACCACATGAGTAGAATTTAATAGGAATAGCTAAAATAAAACTTGCCCTTACCCTACCTTTGCTTGTCAGTTTCCATTTCCTGAACAGCACTGATAGGTGTTCCACTCAGAATCTCTCCCAAATCTTTGAGGAATCCTTCAACATTTAAGAAATATGAATCAAGGTTAATTAAATAAAAATGAGAGAAAATGTGTTTTTATGTTGCTCTAATAAATTTGTGGCTAGTCGATAATTGCAAAACAATATATGGGTGAAAAATAGAAGCTGACAACTCAAAGTAGCAAATGCTGATTGTATAGGATTACATTACTGCACAGGGCAATCCTGCTCCCTGCGTATTGCATGCTTCCTTGAGAAAAGCTGGGAAAGCAGGTGCATATTGCTGTGTCTATTATTTTAGTTATACAGGTGGTTCATTGAAAAGGACTTTTATTTTTTGCTCCCAAAGTTGACTTCATTCCCTTTGCAGCGAGGCTTAAGTTTCTCTCATGTACAGTCCTTGTTTCAGGCTCCATGTAATTTTTTCCTTTTTTTCCCCTTCCTTCTGGATATTGTTGCTACTGTCAAATGGGAAATACATAGAAATAGGAGATTAAAAATGTAAATTTTATAAACAGAAATCAAAGGTCCTAAATCCTTAGCAAAGAAAAGCCAACATAAGTAAGAACATTAAAAAACATACATAAATAGTGCTTCCAGGCTGAATATGTTAAATAATTCAACAGTTAAGTCATAAGCGTTCTTAAACTTAAGTATAAAAATGCCCTTGACAATATTTCATAGCCGTGCATTTCTTTAAAATATTTAGCATTCTCATTAAAGAGAATGACTTTAGTTTATATATTAGTTACACTCCTGCTTGTTAATATGAAGGAATTTAGGAGGAAAAAGCATTCTTATGTATATAAGCAAAAGGCAATTTACATACAAAGTTGGACAACTATTCACTTTTTATTTATTTCTGGATCATCTGCATCAACATATAGCTATACAGCATTTAAACAAATTTGTTCCTTAATGTGCAATATTAATATTCTGTGCCCCAAAGTGCCATTTGCTAATGCCATTGTGAAGACAGGTTCCTTCAAAGCTACACGGAAGTCCCTGCTTTAGAAAGACTTAATGAACCTTACATTTTTTGGAATACTGCACAGTGTAATGCCTATTACATATTCATTGCCAGAATGGAAGATTTCCTTTAACTCTGCGATTCCTGGTCTAGTTCTCTATAAAACATTGTCAAAAGTCACCAGAGACTTTCGTGGAAAATTGTGACTCTTGATAGCAGGATGTAATGGGGAGGTTTAGAGTAGAGAATCCAGGAGTCTATCGCCCCGCAGGGAGACGTTCTGACAGACAAATGGATGGATAATACAATTTTTGACATAATGGGATGAAAAAGTTTATGCCAGAAAGAACTGAATTAAAGTTATTACTTTAAAAGAAAGTCTGAAGTTTGAAATCATCAGAATTTCCAATGTGTGCTTCATTTTACTGCTTATATGCAGAAGAGATTTTAACACAGAGATGCTGTCAGGTGATTGATAGAGTTACTAACAAGGCTGCCATAAAATTTTAGTTACCTCTTTGGAAATACCCACAATAACAAACATAATGTTCTTTTTTTCCCCTCATATTTTTAATAAGGAAAATCTAGCATTGTTCTTTTATGTTTCTACTTCCTCATTACAAAAAGTGGAAGGATGATTTTCAGAGGTGCGGGATACAGTTCTGGGGGACAAAAGACACCATGGTGCACACTTTTATCTTTGTTGAATAGTGCTTCATAATGTAAGGACAGGCTTGGAAGTCAGCGTAACATCTGAGCAGCAGGGCTATGTTGATGTGGTGAGGACTCACTGGGAAGTCACCATCCATCTCTTGATGCCAACACCAAGGACTTAGCCTAAAATACCATCCCTGCCTCTCCATTTTACACCCACTTCATCCACTCAATTTGAATGTTTGGCAGCATAATGCTACTTTCATTCTCCTTTCTTTCATTTTATTTTAGACCCTCAAAAAATAATATAATCTCATAGTTGGTTTCTCTGCCAATAACTCTATCATACTCATTTTTAATTACTTTATATTAACATTTCACCAAGCAGAGTGCTTTGTTTCTACCCCCCATGACTCATTTGGTCATTTTGCATGGATTATATTCATTTAGTGTTTGTCCCCTTTCTGCATGTGTCCCTGTAGGTCACACCATGTCTTCTCACCTTTATATCTCAGTGCTTACCTGGCAGAAACTAAGGTGAGGTGGGTGAGGTGCCGAGGGTGCAAACATTAAGAAGCCACTTTAAGGCTTATGCCAGTGAGCACCTCTGTAACTACTTGCCCTAGGCAACTCACTTGCCACCCCTCTACTTTTGACCTTGGCTTTAGCACAGTGCCTGGCACATAATAAGGGCTCAATATACACCTGGCAAGTGTCAAAATGCCCTAATAGATGAGTAAAATGGAAACCATATTTTCTATTGGTGGAATAGATACCTTAATAAAATTGTTTCCTTGCCCTTAACATTTTTGAAGATAGACAGTGATAATTATATCATACCTGCCAGAAACTGGTTTCATATAATTAGATAGGAGAAGTGAACACCTGGACTTAGTGAGAAGGCATATCTCCACAGAGGCTGAGCACTTGCCACTCCTGGCACCCAACTGGCAGAATTTATATAATCCAAAGCTTATTTGAAGAAAATCATATAATTCACTAAGACGAAATATTTGTAATTATAAACATCAAATAAAAAAAAGGAAGTAAAGAAAATCAAATGAAAGGTCAGAAAAGAAAAAGGGAAGAGAAAAAAGAAAAAAACAAAACCTGCAACTTCATCATCTTCCCTTTGCTGAATTCACTAACTGGCTTATGTGTTAGTGATATATACATCCAGTGGCATGTATATTAGCCAGGAATGTTCTGACAGTTCAGCGGCTAGAAAGCACTAATGTAGACTCCCAATGTCTACCATTAATGGGAAAGGGAGAAAAATACAGACCCCAGAAAACTAGTGCTCTTTAAAATAACAATGTTTTAGTCAATGACTGACAACATATACAACACTGGTCAGAGCAATGGGCTACACCATATAGCCTAGGTGTGTGGAAGGCTACCCCATTTAGGTTTGTGTAAGTACACCCAATGATGTTTGTACAATATCAGAATGATGCATTTCTTGGAATGTATCCCTGTCGTTAAGCAATCCATGACTGTAATATGTAACATTCAGAATGTCTATGTAGATCAAAACATCATGTTGTACACCATAAATATATACTTGTCAATCATACTTTAATAAAGCTAGGGAAAATTAAATAATGTATAGAAGAAAGTGGTAGTGGAGAGCATTTGATTTCTTTTTTTAACATTACTCTGTTCAAAACAAAAATAAGCTCAACATGCACTTGGGAGAACTGAACTCCGGTTTTTCAACTTTAGGGTCACCTGCCAACTTTTATTCTTGGGCTTCAGAGGGATATCTGCTTTTATTATGGCAGTGATATTTAAGAATTTTTTTGTGTGTGTTAGAATCAGGAATACCTGCTTGGAAATAAGATGATGATACATACCCATTAAATTCCTATAGTGTTTTATAAAATGCATTTTCTAATGGTATTGCATTTCATTCTTATAGGAATCCTGTGGTATGTAGGTATTAGAGTCACCAATATATCAAAAAGAAAACTGTGGTTGAGAGAAGCCCAGCAATTTAATTGATGTCAGCTGGTAGGTAAGTGCATATGCAAACCACTCAGTCCTCAAACCAAATGGAAAGAACATTTCTTTCCATGCTATTATTTAAATGTATCAAAAATTGCATCACACAATTGAAACCATCATCAAGTTATTCTATAAAGCATGCCAAGTGCTACAGGCCTGGCTTATGATATTTTAATGTCATATGTTTGCATTAAGACATCATATCCATTAAAAATACTTTTGGGGGTTATTTGATGCTTTCTGGGGTGCCTTCCTGGTTTTAAAGGACACAGCTTGTGTGAATAGAATCCATATCAATATTTGAGATGACTGAAGAACACATAACCTAACGTGAGCTCTTTTTGTATGGAAAAAAATGCCATGCTCTCCTAATTATGACAAATACAAAAGTCACTGTGTTTAGTCAATGCCCTGTAACCTCACAAAGGAATGGACTGGAAAGCCAGCAGCCACTGGTGAGAAGCATTAGCATCTACTAGTGCCCCAGAACAGTTTGGCACATTGTTCAGCAGTGTATCGGGTAGATTTGGACGGCATTTATTGGGAAATAATCCAATAATGACCTGCCAAAGCCCTTATACAAAAGCTCTTGTGCCCATTGTCAATCATTCACCTCTGACATTTCAATGAACATCCTCTTTGGGATGGGTTTCAGCCATGCCAACAACCCAAATGCAACAAACAAAACCACAAGACTAGAGAGAAGAGAGAAGACCATGCTACCTCAAAGCATCAGAAGGAAGTAACACCCTGGGCAAGAGGTTGCCAAATATTGTTTAGCAATACAATACAGGGATCCCCAGCACCATTGTTACTGCTCACAAAGTGGCTGACATCTACCACCCACACTAAAAATACATTTGGAGACCTAAGATCCAGACACTGAATGGGATGCCAGAGAGTCGGGGGAAACTCTTGGATTCCAGAAGAGAAAAGAAATCAGATGGTCCATCACACTCCCCTAATCTCTCTCTATCTCCCTGCTACTTAATATATTTGAGTGTGTATGAGTAGAAAATCATGCAATAGAGAAACAATCTGCGTCTATCCAATGCCAAGCATCTATATGGTTAAGAGTTTTTAGATTTCATATGTTGTGATTGAAAAAAGTTACATACGTTTTTACTGGATTTTCAGATACTCATATACTACCTCTGAGGAACAGCATAACCCACAAAAGTTAGAGTGGCTACCTTAGTTATTTGAACACTGGGTTCAATGTTTGGTCATTATGTTGGCAACACGCAGAGCTATATAGGAATTGGTCTCTTGGCTGGCATCTCTTTATCTTGGTGATCCTGAGAAGTCTGCATTTTGTTCAAAAGGGGAACCTGGAATGCCCTGGGAGTAGCAAAGTAGTAAAGTATTGCCTTGTTAAAAAAATAGCACTGTTTGAAATGCCAAACAGGAATTGCAGGTTGGGTTTCAGGACTCCTTTAAAAGAACGAAGTCTATCACATGACAATAGGTGGGTTCAGAGAGATTCATACCAGGAGACCACGTAAACGGAGGCACCAGTGACTTAACTCCACAGCAAGAGATAAAATGAATCTGAATATGATCCTGGAGAACCAAATTTGAAATTTAGCACAAATGGAAAGAGGGGATGTCCTATGGTGCATTTCATGTGAAACCTGTCTTATTCTTCTAACTATTTGGAAACACAATTTTTCCTCCATGGTAATGTCAACATTCTCAAGTCCTTTTTATTCTTGGTAGCTTTTAATTGTATAATTTCTCAGACTGGAAACTTTGCTATGATGTTAGATGATGATGTTTGGTTGAGAGGAGTGCCTAGGGATAAGCTGACTTTGTGAGTACCATAAAAACCTTCTTGAGTGGCCTCAGTAGGGAAACTGAGTCTTCTTCCTCAATCCCTGGAAAAGGTAGGCTACTTACTCCCTATGCCATGGGGTAAGTGCCCATTTGCTCTCTGGGTACTATGGCACAGGATGGCAGTAATAATTGTCCATGATAAGTAATGATGTTCAGCTGCCAGTCAGGCTCTGCCATGGCAGGCTGTGAGGCACTCACTCACTGTACCTGATCCTCAGTTTTTCTGTGGGTAAAATGGGAAGATAGAAACTGCTGGCTCACTGAGGTCCTGGAGGTTCTACTACTCTGTCCCTCCATACCACCCATTGAAGAAAATTTCCTCTCAGGTGTCCTATTTTTCCATCCTCTATTCCATGTCCTATATTTTTATGAACACCCTTTAATTCAGCTAAATATCTGGGTCCTCTTACTAAGCACCCTGGAAGCCAGGAGTGTGTGCCTCTTTTCCCCTATGTCTAGCTGGGGGAGGACAGTAGGAGGACCTTTTTCATTTCATAATTCACAGCCACTGGTCTTTCCAATATCCCCAAGAACTGGCTTTCAAAAGTCTAGCAGGAAATGTGAAAAAGAGCAATGAATATGGAGTCATCCCCACTGTCCTTCCCAGAGGCATCATCATCTTCAGACAATCGATTAAGGGCGTGACACTCAGCTTGGCACTACTGAAAATGTTAAAAGAAAAAGCCACAGCTCCTGCCCTCTAGGGGCACAGACAACTGGTGATAGCATAATTAACACACATAGGGAAAATACAGAGACAACAGTAATTGCATGAACACTAAACAATTAACCACCCTTACTAAATGCATAAAGAGAATAATTTAGTTGACAAGTCACAGGCCAGGACTCTGGATCAGGGGCAGGGTAGAGTCTAGGGGGCTGGGGGTGCTCAATCTGGCAGGGGCAATGCTTTGCTCTGTGACCAAGGGAAATAAATCACTAAGCCCTTCTGTGATTTTGCAAGATGAGGGGCATGATAACTCCATCTCAGAAATAGGAAGTTAGAGAAAACTAGTAAAGATGATGTTGGTGACCTACTTGATAATATGAACGATGTTATGGTACAGTGGAAAGAGGCCTAACTATGATGCCGGGCATTGCACTGGGCACAAATATGACAGGTGCTTTCCTCTAGGACACTTATGCTCCAGGGGGTAGGGAAAACATGGACACATGAGTGACCACTGAGAAACACAGCGGGGTCAGTCTAGAGCAGGGACACCCAAGTCCTCAAAGCCTAGTCATCTGTCCCATTCTCCTTGACTTCCCTTGTCATATCACTGGGCTGATGCCCTTTTCTCCTTGGCAGTCTTTCTCTTCTTGATTTCCATAACATGGCACTGCCTTGGTTTCCCTAACTCTCTTTGGAACATCTTATTAAATATTTTAAGCAATATTTTAATATGTTTACAGATTATTTGTAATTATAATTTGAGAGTGAGATATATAATATCCTATGATGTGGATACATCATTATTTACCTAACCATTCCTGTGGGTAGATAGCTAGATTAGTTCTGTTTTTATCCTCACAATTATCCCTTCAATAGGTGAACAGGTCAAAGAGTATGCATCTTTCTTAAGATGTCTTCTGTGCTGCAGAAGCTGTACCTGCTGTCATCATGGCCCGTCACATGTTAGAGCCATTCCAGCGCCACCCTAATTTCTTTTTAGAGCATTCATCAGTGGTTCCTTCTCCCACTGCCCTACATCATCTTTCAAAACTCCAACCTCAGTCTTCTTTCTTTTTTACTATAATTCTCCTCAAATACAGACACTCATGATGTCAAACAAATCCTCAGCTGAGGCCTCTCAAATAGACACATCTGTCTCTAAACTCTCATCACTTGGCCATCCAACCAGCCTCTCATCCATCTATGTGCTCATCAATTATGGAGCCTCTCCATACTCCATTGATACCCTTTTCCCAGAGATACAAAGATGAAGACATGGGCTCTACTCTTAGGGCACAAATAGATTAGTGGAGTTGAGGGAGAAGACAGACAAACAGACACATGATTAAGTTCAACTGTTGCAAAGTGGATGAGGATTCTCACTTCAGTGTGGAAAGAATAAGGTGTTAGGGACAGTTTCCCCCAGAGCAGGTGACATCCAGGCTGAGTTCTGAAGGATGTGTGTGTGTGTGTTAGCCAGATTTAAAAAAATAACAAAGAGTGTTTCTGTTGGAGAAGTAGCAGGATAAAAAGAAAGGAAGGGAGAGGGAACAAGGGGAAGTGCAAGCAGATCGGTGAGCATGGTGTGTGTGTGCATGTGCACACATGGGTATATGCATGCACACATACATACACATGTGTGAAAAGCCATTTTCATCTGGCAAGAGACAAGACCATGAATTTTTTGCTCATTGCACTAATGTTTGACCTTTCTCCTGAAGGGTCTAAAGCAGGAGGGTGGCATGGCCAGGTTTGTTTTTGAGGAAAAGTGCTCTTCCAACAGCAGGGCAGAATGGAGTCAAGGAAGAGAATTGACATACCCAGTGGAAGAGGTGATGAGGACTTAAACTAAATCAGTGACATTGACGGAAGAGGTGATGAGGACTTAAAGTAAATCAATGACATTGAGGATGTAGAAACATGAGGAAATACCAAAGCTATTGAGAAGGTAGAATTGACAGAATAATTGGTTAACTATTTGGAAAGAAAAAGAAGGTTGGTGAAGGATGAACAGGAGGTATTAATGACTCTCAGGTGTTTGTCTGGGTAGCTAAACTTTCATGCAGCATCAGTACAGACTGGACCAGCAGAGACCACCCAAGCAGAGTTGGTCAGCCATGAGATGAGAAGAAGGTCAAAGACAAACCCCCAAGGATCACTGACATTTACATGGCAGGCTTTCCTCATGGAGGGTGCTGAATTTACACGAGTGCAACACTAAAAGCTTCCATCTTTCTTTCAAGGCTTCCCTGGTCGGAAGAGCATTCAACTCTCCAACAGCAAATGACTGCAACTACCTAAACTTAAATGATACTATGACAATTGTTACAAATTCTTGACATTTGTATGTGCCAATAATGTTGTAAGGTAGATCTTAGTATTCTTTTATTAGTGATTAATAGAGAGGCTAAGTAAGTTTTTTTGAGTTTGTGCAGCTAGAAAGTGGAGGAATTAAAATCAGACAGGTCTGTGTGATGCCAGAGTCAAGCTGCTTCAATTGTGCAACTGCCTTTGATGCCCCAGTGTTGCCTCTTTGACCCACCTGCCTGTCCTCCTCTCTGGAAAGCACTTCTGCTTCATTTCTACTAATTCACTTCCAGACTTCTTCTAAAAAGCCCCACCCCTCCCTAAGACATTCCCCCACCCGCCGCCGACCCATTTTATCTTCTGTTTTTTATCTCTACCAGTTTTTCTTAATCATTCACAATTTGCTCTTTATGGCTTAGATTTTGGATCAATTTGGTCAGAATATATTGGATGCCAACTGAATGCTAGATGTGACAATTAGCACTTTCTAATCTGTCATGTTGTGACCTAGATCTTGGCCATATAGATGTGTGTAGGTCCTGGAAGCAGTAACAATTTTCACATATTTTACCTCCTTTTAAGGTCCCATAATATTAGCATAGAGCTCATCATGGAGTTGTGTTTGATAAGTGCTCATTGTGGGGATGGATAAGTAAACAGTAAGCTGGCCCAAGTGTTTACTGAGCACTTTCTATATGGGAATAAATATATCAATATCTATATTTGTATCTATATTGATATCTATCTATAGTCAACCATTCCTTCAACTACTATTTATTGAGAACATATTGAATGCTTGAAATACTGCCAAGATGTTGAAATATATTCAAGATGATTATGCTTATCTTTAATTTAGAGGTGAGAAAATGGGCTTAGAGAGGTTATATGACTTGACCAAGGAAGCATAGCTACTGATGGAGATATTGGGATTCGACCTTGGGTTTATCAGATTTCAAAATCTATACTTAGAGGGAGAGAGCGAAAGGAAGGGAGGAAAAGAGCAAGGCAAAAAATAAATAAATAAAGTAAAAAAAAAAACAAAAAAAAACAAACATCAGGGAAAGAAACAAACATTTAACAGATGTAGTTGATCATGGAGACAGAGGTCAGGCAGGACTGGACATGGGTCTCAGAAGTGCTGTCCAGCAAGCATGAACCAATGTGGTTATAGAGACACAGCTTTGTCTTTCATTTACTTGGGAGAGAAATGCTTCTCAAGAATGTGACTTGTTCTAGAGCATATCTCAGTTCTTAAAAGAAAAATCTTAGGAAGAAAAATATCACGGAAGATAAAAATGTAACCAACGGGTAGCCAACCTTTCTTGGAGAGGCTACAAGTGGCTTCCCTGATGACAGACACACAGCTGAACATCTGATGATAGTTAATGTGCCAGAAAACTTAACAGTCACTTGGTGCTACACAACCAATATATAAAGGCATCAAAGTTAACTTATATAATAATACAAATAAGATAATGTCAGCTGTGGAAACTGATTTACTCCAGTGTCCTGTCTTGGGGGCACTGCTAAGATCTCTGCTACACTTGTTATATTAGCAGAATTGTTTGCTTTTCTACACTTTCCCTGACATTCAGTTTCTCCCAGGAGCAAGTGGCACCCAACTTCCTTTTGTCTGTGCCTGTAGCAAAGCCACATATGAAGCCATGCTTGGCCCTTTTTTTTTTTTTTTCCTGTAAAGGCCAGACCAGATAGTAAATACTTCAGGCTTTGTGGGCCATTCAATCTCTGTTGCAGCTACTCAACCCTGCCATTGGAGTGTAAAGCAACCACAGACAAAACATCATAAATGAGTGTGGCTGTATTCCCATAAAGCTTCACTTATGGCTGGGCGCGGCGGTTCATGCCTGTAATCCTAGCACTTTGGGAGGTTGAAGCAGAAGTTTGAGACCAGCCCGACCAACGTGGTGAAACCCTGTCTCTAATAAAAATATAAAAATTAGCTGGGTGTGGTGGCGGGTGCCTGTAATCCCAGCTACTTGGGAGGTTGAGTCAGGAGAATCCCTTGAACCCAGAGGCAGAAGATGCAGCGAGCTGAGATCACACCATTGAATTCCAGCCAGGGCGAAAGAACAAGACTCTGTCTCAAAAACAAACAAACAACAACAACAAACAAACAAACAAAAAACCAAACAAAAGAACAAAAGAAAACCAAAACCAAAACCAAAAAACAAACAACCAAAACCCAATTCACTTACAGGCACTGAAATTTGAATTTAATACAATTTTCATTTGTCAGTAAATATAACTTTTCTTTTGTTTAAGCCCACTTTAAAAAATGTAAAAAACATTCTTAGCTCATGGCTATACAAAAATAGGCAGTGGGCTAAATTTTGCCCCTGGGCCGTAGTTTGCTGACTCTTCACTAGAGCACAGAAATTTCAGGATGATTGGATTCTTCTATGTACCTACGGCAGCTTTCCAGAAGAAAATGGTTAGCTAACTCCATTAGTGCCTCTGAGCTTCAACTGTTAATTGACATTATTTCTTAATTCCCAGCTATATTTTAAGGAATGAACCTAAAGAATTTTAAAGTCATTATGTGGGTGAGGGACTGTTAAAAATAAATCCTTCAGGTTTCAAAGTGGTAGAGAGGGAATATAAGGTGTTAAGAAACCCAGGAGTTTTCAGGCAAGTGGTTCAAAAAGCATCAGGGTGGGCCACAAGTCGTCGCTAAAGGTCATCGGTACCACTCTGTGTCTTCCCTTTATGTACTTTATGCCTCTCATAAAATAAAGTTAAAGCAGTTTAATTTAACAGTCTAATTAGTAATGGATTTTTCATTTTATCTTTTTAACTATGTGTGATACAAAAATGAGGCCTGGATTTGACTCAGGCCAGGGAAGGATATTTATATATTAGCAGTTTAAAATTAGGGCTTTCTGACAGCAGAGTCCAGGTGGAAGATAATCTGTTTCTGTTTGATTGCTAAAGAACTGATAGGCATGGGGAGATACAGCCGTATCTTTTCTCCAAATAAGATTTCCAGAGTTGGGAGAACTCTTCAAGCCTCACTTCAACTGTTATGCATTTTCCTCCTTATTTTGTACGTGGTTTATTTTGTACGTGATCGATTTTGTACGTGGATGAAGTCACTGTTACTTAGACAGCATCTAGGTTTAGATGCAAGAGTGTTCAATCTTTTGGCTTCCCTGGGCCACATTGGAAGAATTGTCTTGGGCCACACATAAAATACACTAACGATAGCTGATGTGTTAAACAAACAAAAATTGCAAAAATATCTCATCATGTTTTAAGAAAGTTTATGAATTTGTATTGGGTTGCATTCAAAGGCATCCTGGGCTACATGCGGCCTGTGGGCCATGGGTTGGACTAGCTTGGTTTAAAGAAAGCTGGGTTTATGTCTCCACTGTTAGTTGTCCTTTGTAACAGTGCTCCTGCGAGCTAAGTGTGGACTTCCTTTCTTCTCTTTCTCTTTTGTTCTCTCACATATGAAATGGAGAACAAAAAATTGCCCAACATGGTCTCAAAATTCAACATCTTGGGATTCATTTTCTTAATTGGTTTTACACCTCAGAGCCACAGCATGAGGGGCTGGGCAAACACAAAGCTTTGAGTGCAGACCAGGGATCTTGAAACCGGACCAGGAGTCCAGAGAACCATCACCTCTGGGAGCTCAGGGAGGCTGTGCAGCAAGAGGCCTTGGGACCATGGTAGACTCACACTTTTCTAGTACAAGCCAACTTCTTTTTCTCTTTCTTTCTTGTTCTTCTTCTTCTTTTTTTTTTTTCTTTTTGAGGCAGAATCTCACTCTGTCACCCAGGGTGGAGTGCAATGGCGCGATCTTGGCTCACCGCAACCTATGCCTCCCGGGTTTCAAGTGATTCTCCTGCCTCAGCCTCCTGAGTAGCTGGGACTACAGGCACACGCCACCACGCCTGGCTAATTTTGGTATTTTTAGTAGATACAGGGTTTCACCATGTTGGCCAGGAAAGTCTTGATCTCCTGACCTCATGATCCACCTGCCTCAGCCTTCCAAAGTGCTGGGATTACAGGCGTGAGCCACTGCGCCTGGCCATATAAGCCAACTTCTACACTTACTTTGTGACTTGACTTCTTCAGTCATTTAATCCTCTTCCCTGGCTCCAAGTGATTAGTCCTTAAATGGCAATAGATATCCCCACTGCTGTAATATTTACTTGAGAAACACACAGCTTTTCAGATCTGAAAATATGATTTTTTAAATAAACAATTGTGTCAAAATAGAAAAGTTCCTCAACCTATACAAAAAAAATCCTAAAAATGTCTATATTTCTGTTCATTTCTGTGACAAATCTGTCCTTTTGGGGGATCTCTAATATATTTTTTAGACTGGAAAGCCTAGATCAGAACTATTTTTTTAAATAAGATGCCTCTAATTTCCTGAGTTGTATTTTGTAAGGTAGTTGTAACAGACACATATCTTACAATATTTTAGAAAAGACAAAAAATGTGTCTGCCTTGGAAAACAACTTGTTTTCTGATGATGTATGTTCAGTTTACATTCTGAAATGCAACTTTTTAATTCTTTTTCCCAAAAGGGCCGCCCCTATGCACACACTTCAGGGAGCATGTGCAGGGCTCTGCCTCCACTTTCTCCTTGGTGCCTGGGTTTGGGAAAAGAGGGCTTCATCCTCCAGGTTGGAGGCAGCCCAGTTCACATGTTCTGTGAGTGTTATGAGTCCTGCTTCTGCTCCAACTTTCAGGCAGGCTTCATTGGTTTCACTGGAGATTGCAGCCCCAGGGACCTGGAGGCAGTCAGCATCTGAGGTTAATTGTAAGAGTTTTCTTTCCCCACCCACAGAGATGAACACAGATAAACCAATTTGGTAATTACCCTGCATCCTGGTGCCCTCCTCAATTGCTCCAATAATGGAATAAACTAGGCCAAGGGAATATTTACCCAAACATGGGTGGAAAAATTGCTTACATAAATTGGACACTAGCTCCACCCAACTGATTTGATTCTTGGGGATGAAAGAACTAGAAGGTGAGAGGTGGGCAGAAAGAGGAAAGTGGTCCTGACGGTGAGGAGCTTGCAGAGGAAGATGTGTTCTTTCAGGTGACATGGATTGGATGCTGTAAATGGCAGAAGGGAAGGGTTGGTATGACTTTCCCAGTTCTGGCTGATTCATTTAATTCACTTTGGATGAATCCACAGCTGTGATTTTTTTTGTCATTTACATGGATGGTACCAGGCATCCTCTTGTAAAGTAAGCCTGGTTTATAGTGGTCTTTCCTTTGCTACTGGAGTTATATGGTTGAAAAACTACAAGAATTAGGCAGTAGGATTCAGAGGCGAGTGTTTCTAGAGAGAGACAACGGGAGAGGGAGAGGGAGATAGAGGAGAGAGAAGAGAAAGAAAGAGAGAGAGAGAGAAAGAGAGAGAAAGAGAGAGAGAGAGAAAGAGAGAGAGAGAGAGACTGAGACTGAAGGGGTTGCATTCTCTTTTGGGTGCGGGGGGATGAGGGCTGTGTTGCAGCCAAAAGAAAAACAAAAGATGGCACAGAGAAAGCAGATTCACTGAGAAATGAACCCCGTTGCCTACTCTGAAAAGGTAAAGGAACAAACACAAAAAGAAGTGTAAGGGACCACTGGCACCTGTTATCAGTCATTAACAAACGACCATGTACTGCTAATCTGTGATCATAAAAAGGCCATCTGCTAATGCTCAAAGGTCATTAAGATGCCAGTCATGTTTACTCTGTTCTCATTGGTTGGGCTGCTGATCATTTCTTTAAAAAAAAAAAAAAAAAGCTTAAATGATTATTGTGGTGGTGCCTGCTAACTCCGCTCTAGTTGGGGGTCTGTCGGTGTTTCCATTATAAACCCCTATTCTCAGTGCTTTAAAATACAGTCATAAAAACAACAGGTTAAATGTGTATGCATGCGTGTGCACATGCATGTGCATATTTTTCTTTTCATGGATGGGAAAAGTTTAAGTACTCAGCTTGACTCCATTTATGGTCAATGATATTGATTAGAGAGGAGAGGTAATTTCTCCATTTGGGGCTTTTATTTAATCTGACTGACAAACCTGTTGGGTTAATAGCCTGTTCCCAGTTTTTAAAATTTGTTTTCCTTGATAAAGTAAACGTTGACTCAAGTAAGAGTCATCATCCCAACCTGAAGGAGATCTTGGCTCTTCCATGCTGTGGAGAGAATTGCATTACATGTGGGGTGACCAAAGACTGGATCACAGTGCTGCAAATGCAGCTCAGAAAGGGAATCTACTGATTAAAGCTTGCCTTCCTTTTGTATGCTGCTCCTGTCCTCAAGAGTTACTACATGGGTTACCCAATTTATCTTGTTTCTGTAACCTTTTCAAATAGATTTGTATATGTGGTTTTCTCTAAAAAGGAGAGTGGAAGGGATTTCTTTCTTTTTTTTCTTCAAGAAACTGTGAATTCTGCTTCACAGGACCTTGGCAGATGATATAAACATGTTGAGTATTGAAAGGTATCAATAATATAGCAATTATCTAGAAGCAAATATTCTTATTATTATATTACATATACATATGCAGGTGTACTATATATCTGTCTAGAACTATCTTTAGAGAATTGCTCTTTCATTTCGTTTCCTTTATATTTTATCATCTCCTCTTTTAGGATTCTCCCAGGGAAGGAATGAGGGAAAAAAACCTTGGTGTGTAAACCAATTGATCAAAGGACTCAAAAACAAGCTCTACAATTCTAAAATTCCATCTTCAATCTGCCCATTGTAGCTAGTCATGAAGGTAGTTCTTGTCAATAAGTGGCCCTACAGACCATATATTCTACTGCCTGGCCAAAGCAGGTGCGAAAGCCAGGGCCCACTCCTAAAATATTTTAGCAATACTCTTTGTGTGCATGACTGTGTATGACTCAAGGATAAAGCAAGCAAGGATGGCCTGACCTTCAAGGTTATATCAACATAGACTGGTGAGTTTAAATGTGATTTTCAAAAACCCAGTTTTTAATGTCTTCTGAGATTCTTTAGTGATGGAGGCCGAAATTACTATTCAGATTTTTTCTCCTTCATTTTTGATAACACCACCGTTTCTCATTGCATCCTTGCCTTTCATCTCTGCCAATTAACTAAGTAGTCAGAGCCTTGTTTTGAAAAGTTCTGAGTAGTTAGCGAGCTCTTTTTTTCTGAGCCAAGTCAAAGTGTCCTCTGGAGGCCTCTGAATGAGGGGTCTGTCCATTGCCCCCACCCCTGTCTGCCTGTTAGTGCAGGCCTGGGCTTAATCTTTCCCTTTCAAGGAGTTGCAAGGGGGGAGGGAGTTACAGAGTAGGGGGTGGGGTGGTGACCGCAGGTGGCTGAAGAAAGGGGTCTTGTTCTCGTGATGCTAAATGGCTGGTTAGCACTGCTTTTACTGTGAAATTCAGCTTCTGTCACTTCGTGGTTAATTGCTTTATTATTCTCAGATCCAGATTGGACCTGATTTAGTTCTATCAGGAGCCATGACTCTCCCTGGCATTTGGCCAGGATCCTTTCGATCCTTTGATCTGAGGTTTTATAATCACATCACCGTTTAGGTTGCAGCAGGAGGCATGGAGCTTTTGCTGCTGCTTTCTACTTAGAAGCGCACAGGGTTGCTCAGTAGGTAGATGGAGTATGACTCTGACCGGGGCAGAGCACTGAAGAATGGGGTTTTATCCTAACTCAGTTTCTCCTTCCTAGTCTTAGACTTTATGGGTTTAGTCTGCTTTTCTCCCTCCATTTGGCCAAAAATGAGGATGGTAGCAGCCATATGGACTTGCCCCTTCAGTGAGTTTTTTTCTGGGCATCTCAAAGTTGGACCCTAGGTAAAGTTTTGCTTTCCTCTTTTGCCAAAGTTTTTTTTATATCAGCTGGCTGCCCTTAATGTGCAGCAAGTCAACAGGTAGTTTGAATGGTCTCCCCTAATTGTAAGCAGAGGCTGGCTGGCCCCATCAATTGTTCTGGGACACAGACGCCAGGGATGAAAATGTCAAGTGGTCCACAGGCTGCATTGTTAGTGTGCCTGCTGAGGATGAGGAGCAGGAGCGACTACGGTCTGAGATTTTTAATAGGCAGGGCTGTAAAATGTTGGCCAGGCCTAAGTCACAGATGCACCACAGAGCTCTTTCAAGCCCTTATTCCAATGCTCCATTTGTAACTATTTTTAACCTTATTAAAAAGGAGCGAAATGCATCAGCTTCACAAGCACATACTAGAGTCTTGCAGTAAATTTATTTGGTTTATAACTCCACCTTTGATTCAGAAGGCCAGCGGGCATGAGAACGTGGATAAACATAAATCTCCTCCAGATCTGCTTGTGGGAACCATATGCAGTTAGGGATGTGCTGGAGATCAGCACTGGGTCTCCGCTGGAGCAGAGGGGAAGGCGAGGCTCTACTCTTCGAGTTTTCAGGCAGCTCAATCTTCAATTCAATCTTGCAAAGACAGAATTGCTGGCATTTGTGTAATAGAAACACAGACAAAAGTCAGAAGCATGTACCCAGGTAAGTGATGTCTGATAACTTGAGCTCCACGTGACCAGTCTCCCAGGACAAGGTCAACAGGCCCATGGAAGCCAACTTCTATAGCAGAAAGCAGGAGTGGGGCCAGAATTACAGGACTGAAGGCTTTCTCTCTCTTTTTTTCACTTCTCACATGACAGTTCCTCTTCTGTCAGTGGCAGGGGCTAAAATCACATTTGAAATTTCTTCTAAGTTTTCTCATTTGGAAAGTCTTTGCTAACTTACGAAAGAAGGACTTTTGGGGGTCAGGCATAATCTTGGCCTGAAGTACCCACACAAATCTCTTTTTTGGGGATCCCAAATAAAAATAAGCTCTTGCCTGCCATGCTGTTTTGAGTTCAGGTCTCCACTATGTGAAGAAGCCTAAATTGGACTAAAGTTCACATAGATGGTCAACAAGGAGGCCTGAGATGAGTTGACTTGATACAAAAAGTTCTGGTTCATAATTTTAGCAGTCATTGTGGAGCCTGCTGTGTGTTCTTGCCAGGCTTTAAGGTGGGCTGTCTAGGACAAGAAAGATTTCTGTCCTCCAGGAGCTTGTCTTCTTATTAGAAACACCATGCCCAGTTATTATAGAACTGTGTAGGGCAGTACCTGACTGGGGATTTAACACCACTGAAGGTCAGAGAAGAAAGTATTTGTGGTGCCAGGACAGGGCTCTCTGATGAGAGCAGGAGCACTAGATTCTCTGCTAATGTGATATGTAGGCTCTAATGGACATCTGGTACTTTTGACTGTTGATGATTACTTCTCGTTCACTTCTGGCAACAGAATTCCTTTTCCTGTGGGATAGTCCATTCCATATGATTGATTCACCTGGATTGACTTCATCACAGGGCTGGGCATGTGACCAAGATGTAGCCAGTCAGAGTATTTCACCACTTTGGCTATATTGATTGGTCCAAGGATGGGCACCTGACCCAATGTGGCCAATCACGGTCATCCTAAGACTTTCTCAACAGAGCTATAGGGAAGACTTGTTCTTTTTGGGGGGCTTGCCAGGCTGGACATGTGTGAGGGAGAGAGTGTTAACAGCTCTCCTACCTCGTGTGAGGAGACCCAGTTTGAACTGAACAGAGATAAGCAGAGCTAAGAGTTGGCAAGAGAAAGAGACATCATTTGGTGACCTCATTTGGACTTCTGTGTCTAGCTGTGTCTTAAAGCCAATTATGTGGGTTAATAATTTCTTTTTTCTCTGCTGACTTAACTTCTGTAACTTATAAGTGGAAGAGTCTAATATGGGGCTAGAGGGTGGCAATGGAAATATTTCAGGGAAGTGAGGTACTGGTTTCTATGTTAGTGCTGGTGGCTCATAAGCAGTTTAAGTAACTTAACAAAATCGCAACAACGGGATTTGTCACCCTGGGTAGCTTTTTTCTCTTGAAGACCAGAGATATGGGAATGTATAGAATCAAAGCAAGATGAAATGTTTATTGGTCCTAGGCCCAATGTACCTATTCTTAGAAATATATTCGTGAAGTTGACTCACTACTCAAACCTTCCCAGCTTCCCCAGAACCCTCACTGTCACCACATATTCTGCTTTAGAACACACTTTGAAACATTTGACCAGAACATTCAATTCAACAAATATTTAAGCCTGTGAGTCAGGCACTGTACTAGGTTTGGGGAATACACTGATGGACAAGCTAGACATGGTCTCTGCTCTTATAGAATTTACGAACTCAATAAAATAGTGTAAACTGAAATTGTTTAATGAGAAGACAGTTTTCTCATGACCTCACTCTGGTTAAACATACAATGGCCAAAATCTCTCTTGAGACTTTTTTTATCCACTGGGCCTCGGGACATTAACTTCTTCTTGGGGTTTGTCTGCCAGTTTAACTGCAGACAAACTTTATGTCGTAACTCATTGGCCTCGTTTAATTATTTTTATTTTATTTTATTTTATTGAAACAGAGTCTCTGTCACCCAGGCTGTAGTGCAATGACACAATCTTGGCTCACTGCAACCTCTGCCTCCTGGGTTCTAAGTGACTCTCCTGCCCCAGCCTCTGGAGTAGCTGGGATTACTTATAGGCACACGCTACCATACCAATTTTTTTTTTTTTTTTGTATTTTTAGTAAAAACAGGGTTTCACCATGTTGACCAGGCTGGTCTCAAACTCCTGACCTCCAGGTGATCCACCTGTCTTGACCTCCCAAAGTGCTGGGATTTCAGGTGTGAGCCCCCATGCCCAGCCTAATTTTTTTTTAATTGATGCATTTATTTTTTGAGATAGAGTCTTTGTCATTCAGGCTGGTGTGCAGTGGCACAATCTCAGCTCATTGCAACCTCCGCCTCCCAGGTTCAAGCAATTCTCGTGCCTCAGCCTTCCGAGTAGCTGGGATTACAGGTGCCCACCACCATGCCTGGCTAACTTTTGTATTTTTACTAGAGACGGGGTTTTGCCATGTTAGCCAGGCTGGACTTGAACTCCTGAGCTCAAGTGATCTACTAGCCTCAGCCTTCCAAAGTACTGGGATTATAGGTGTGAGTCACCGAGCCTGGCCATGGCTTGATTAATTTAAATGTCAAACTCCCAGGAGTTGGGCCATTTTTATTAACTTGCTTTGCACCATGCTGATTACAGGGTTATGCTCAAATTAAAACAATAAAAACAAAAAATTAGAAAGAATAAAGGGAGACATAAAAAAAAGAAAGAAATGATAAATGTGTCAATTCCAGTTAAATTAAGCATGAGCATAGCTTCCCTGTGTTCTTTTTACAACATCCTCCCCACTTTCTGTTTTGGTTTGGCATGTCAATAATTGTGTCACTGATATTGCACTTGTATGCTTCTAAGTAGTGACACACCCTTGGTAGCAGAATAGAATAGCCCAGGGGCCATATGTAATGGAGATACTAGAGGCTGAAATGCCTCTCCTCTCATTTGTAAGAGTAATAGAGTAAGATTTAGGTTCAAATCCTGGCTCTATCACAGTATCTATATGTTCAGGTCAAGTTGCTTAATCACTCTGATGAACCTTAGATTCCTCAATGATAAAATGAAGCTAGTAATTATAACATATAGAGAAGATATGAAAATTAAAATAACACAGGGAAAATGCTTAGCAAAATGCTGGCATATAAAAAATCTGCAAAGTTTGCTAAAATTAGTATGTGAAAGAATGATGAAGAATAAGATATTTACATAGTCTCAAAGTATCTCCCTAAGGCACATATAAATTACAAATGAAAAAAATAGAAATTTTACAGTGGTGAAACCTGACAAATACCACCTTTGTCAAGTGATCAAATTGTCACTAATGATGGGCAAATCACAATTACATGCCTCCTGATATGATGCACTGAGAAGGACACAATACCACGTTGTAACGTTCTAGCTAAAATGCATAACCTGAATTTAATCATAAGGAAACATCAGACAAACCCAAATTGGGGGGCATTTTTAAAACCACTGACCTGTACTCTTTGAAAATATCAAGGTCATGAGAGATAAAAGAAAGACCAAGAAACAGTCTAAATGCAAATTCCAATTCAGGATTGGAAACCAGATCAGAAAAAATGTGGACTTTAATAGGAAAATTGGCAAAATTTGAAAATAGGCCCTTTACATGCTATTATAATCTAGTTTCAATAAGAAGAATGTTAATAGTTTATGAATCTGGGTGAAGGGTATATATGAATTCTTTGTGCCAGTTTTATTACATTTTGAAATCTGAAATTATTTCAAAATGAAAAAAAAAATGCATGTAGTAGGCATTTGACAAATGGTGCTGTGATTTAGGGAATCTTCCTGAATCTGTGCAAGCTATTTAGATGAGATTGGCAGCTCTGAACGCTGTGCCCGTGTGCACCTCTGCCGGGAGGTCTGGCAGCTCTGTGAGGGTGTCACACATTTGCAAGGGCATTCCTGGGCTATCTCTGCCTGGCTCTCTCCCTATGCTCTGTCCTCCATCTATCTCCACAGTTCCTTTAATGAAGAAGTTTGAGACAAGCAAACTCTTGTCTCACAGTTACTCCCTAACAGTTTTTAGAAATTGGACTTTTCCTTTTAGGTCAATGAGATTGTCCAACTGATGAAGATTCATCCAAAGCTCTACCATTAATTTAGCTTTGGCCTTGACCACTATTTTTTCACCTGCTGGGCCTTGTCTCTCCATCACTGGGAACTTGGAGGAATAATGATAAACTTTTAAAAATGTTGTGCCCAAACCTGAAATCCACATTATCAATACAGTAGGTGCAGAAGAAAACTTAGGAAAGCTGACTAAAGCTAACGAGGGGGCAAAATGCACAGATTCTAGTGTTTTAGAAAGACTTGATTCTAGAAAGACCAAACCAGAGAGGTAATATAATCTAGAAAATGCATAAGATTATGGAAAGTAAACATATGCTCCTCATCATGCTTGATAGAAAGACTGGCTGCACATTGAAATGTAAAAGAGCCAGTTCTAAGAAAATAAGAAAAAAAAACTTTACAAATAAATAAAACAGGTATGAGTCTTGTTTATCATGTAATAAGTTCAACAATGATGAAGTTCAAGGGGGTTTGAATTAACTTGCAGGCAATAGATAAAAAAGACAAATAAGCGAAACCATGGGGAGCTGGAGTCGCCATCAAGAATATCCTCCTCCACCTAAATATCCTTTGATGTCCTTGTTAGAATTGGATCCAAAACTCTGTGTCGTTTTCCTGTTCTTAATTTTGCTCATACACTCATGGCCCCTTGAACATAGGCTGCTCTGTAAAAGTGAATCGATGGTGATGATCTCACAAGGAATGTTGTGAGGTTAACAAATACAATTTGTAATGTGCACTGCAAATATAAAGTGCCATAAAAATGCTAATGAATGGTAATGCGTGTCCACTCATTAGCAGGCCGGCGCAACAGGCCAAGGATAATAGAAAAAGAGACTGCCTTTTGAACACACAAAGTGCTATCCTATTCAGCTGGCCTCACACATGCCACCATGGGAGGCTCCGGCTCAGCTCTCATTATTCACCCAAACAACTTCCTTTCCATCTCTGTCTGGGTCTGCAAGCTGCTTTCTGCGTGAAGAAAGATTCCCTGAAACCTTTTGGCGCCATCAACAACAACAGCAGCAATGAAAGTTTGGCTTGAAAAATTCATTCGAGGAATAAAAAAATACAATGGAAATCTATCATTATAGATGTTTTGGAGAGGAAAAAAAATAAATAAAAGATTCAGGCTTTGTTTTGCATTTGGGTAAGAAATGATATATAGCTACATAGTAAAACTGTTTTATTAAAAAGATCTTCTCACCCTGAAATCAAAATACGAATTGTATCCTCTTATCATCCAGTCACTTTCGAATGAAAGTTAAAAATGCTGATACTGTGGAACTAGCCCTTGGTATTATATCTCATAGCTGATATATTTGTCTAATACTTTGGTTTTTGAAGGCCCATTACTCAGGACCAGTGCACAGGCTGTTCATTTTAATCCTTTCGGGCTACTGAAAACAGGAATGCTAGGAAAAGCCTGTAGATAAGATTACATTCCCTGCTTCTGTGTGTAGGTAGGTAGTGGAGTTTGAACCAGATAGTGAAACTAATGGAGTTTTCCTCATCCTAAGAAAAGGGCTCTGACCTCAGATTGTTGGGCTTTTATTTAGGCAAACCCTGCTGAAAACTAGGGTTCTATGTTGGTCAGAACGAATCCTTCCTTTGTTGGAGTGGAAAATTTTAACAGCCCAGTGAGTGTCCAGATGTATCCCTAACTGAGTGTCCAGGAACTTCAAACACCTTAGTTTTAGCAATAGCACAGATATAGAAATTCATTATGTTTATTCTGACCTAATGAAATGAATCTCATTCTACTGAAGCAGTATGTTGAGGACCAATCAGAAGGCTTGGGCCTCCTCTGCTGCCCTGTGCCATGCAAAATAAGGGGAATTATGGAGTCCTTATTCATGGTTTCCTTTTGGGCAGCATGAACAGTTTACAGGGAGGGTGTTAAGTAGCCCAGATTAAGTTGTTTAAGAGGGCTAATATTGTTTGGTTTACACAAAGCCATCCAGCAATTATATTGATGCTTGACAGTGTTATCATCATTATTTATTTTGCTATAAGCTAGATTTATTGAGATTTGTAGCATTGGTAATACTAAGCAAAAGAAACATTAATAGCTTTACTAATTATATCACTACTTTACAGATATAGATAGTGATAAAAATGCCAAGTAAAGTGAACTAGTAAAACACTTTGAAGAGAATTTTAAAACCAGTTGCTGATTGACGATGTCTTTGGTGAGTCTCGGAGTCTGAATGGAGAGGAAAGCCTTCTTTGAAGATTTAAGTCTTTCTTTCCTGCCCGTTTCTACTTCTTGGAAAGTAATTCTGCCTTCACCTGGCCATAATCAACTGAACCATGTATTTAATATGGGGCCAAGGGAACATACGTTGTTTTGGGTCCCAGCAAAATGAAAATCAGAGTGTGGAGGAGAGAGAGGGAGAGGGAGAGAAAAAGAGAGCAGGAAAGGGAAGGGGAGAGGGAGAGAAGACAAGCAAATGATCATAAATGAAGGAGGGAGAATAAAGAGAATTGAGTAAGCAACATTGTGCACCCCCCCATTTCATTCTGGTTGTTGATCTTGCTCTGTGTTCTCCAGCACACACCTTGTTATAAATGAGGATATCGAGTGAGGAAAAAGAGTTAATAAATCCACTGCCTTTGCCATAACTGCTAATGGGAATCCATGAGCAGTTTAAGTGCTGGTCAAGTAAAGAGACTAAACTGGGAGTGGAGGACGTGGTAGATAAGAATGAGTAGGCAGCATGGCTAGTCTGTGAGCTAAAACTGTAAGTAATATCCTTGCATGGATTGCAACTCTTAGAATTTCTGAGGTCCTGCTTGTTCACCTACATAGCTCATCATCTCCAAGAATAGCTACTCAGCCTAGAGCGGGAGATACTGCTTTTATAAATAAAGTTTTACTGGAACACAGCCACACCCATTCATTTAAGTATTGCTTTTGTGCTACAACTCAGTTATGGTCTGCAGAGTTGAAAATATTTACTATCTGGCCATTTATTTTAAAAAATTAAAAAGATACTGATTTCTAGAGCCTCAGGAAACTGTAACTACTTGGTTAAATAAGTTGAAAATTTTCATGATTGGCCTAAAGTGTACATTTTAAAAATTATTTTTTTCGTGGGCTACAATGTATGCCTTCAAAATTTTTCATGACCTACCTCAATGTTATGTGAACATCAGAAGATTGAGATGGGTTTGGGACATGGGTGTATAAAAGAAAGCCCTTCTCTTTGTGCAGAACAGAAGTGTGAACCTTCAAGAAAAGGCCCTAGGTTGCATTAGATAATTCTGATTTTAAATGGCTAATCTTAAAGCTATAACTCAGGGATAAAAGATATGGGTATTTTTATTTGTAGTTTGTGGTAGGTCTTATTGCATTTCTCTGTCTTCTGGGAGCAAGCTGAGAGGTTCATAGTAGGGAATAACACACCTAAGCCAACTTGAATGAATTTGCCACCATCACCTCCCCGAAGAAAATTCCTAACATGGAAAATTCATTTCAACAGGAGAGGTCTCAATTTTTGAAATGTTTTGACCTGATTTAGAGGCTAGATATAAATAAAAAGGAGAGTGCTGTTTACTCACTACACTTATCATAAAATATTTGGGAGCTAAGACATACTGGATGCAATCTAACAATAGTTGCAAAATAGACATTGTATTTTTGTTGATTTCATTTCCCCTTTAATAATTCTTAGGTTTTCCATCACACCTGTTCTTATTGTTGGCTCTGTAGAATCCTATACCCTGTAAATTCTAGCTGAAATTCTATCACTTTCATGACTTTTCCTCAACCAACTCAGTTGAGAATAGTGGAAAACCAACAGGCTTTGCAATCAGAGTTGACATCCTGGCTCAGTGGCTGAGGGACGGACCAAGAGCAAGTTACTGATTTCTTCTGAGGTTCCATTTGCTCAATTGCAAATGAGTAAAAAACTCGAGTCTCAGAGTTGTTAGGAAGATTAAATGGAATGATGAATGCCAAGGCTTGGCAGGTAATAGACTTTCAATAAATGATAATAAGAATAATTATCTTCTTGGAACCCTTCTTTTTTGAACAGCAACAATTGCCTATACTAATTAAGTGGCACTTTCTGTATACTGCCTTACATTTGTAGTTTATCTTTTTATTTACATATTTCCTTTACCTAACTGAATTCTAGGTTTTTAAGAGTAGGTACCATATTTGCTTCTGGATTTAAGTATATTTCAAATAATAGGTGCCTAATAAGTATCTGGATTGATTCTGAGTCTTTGACATGTTGGGTAACTATAGAGGAAAACCAGAGCAAAGAGATTGTGTGTATTTTCTGGGCTTCTAAATTGTCCCAAATATAAAATCTTTATCAGGAGAGAGAGACTGTGTTGGGGAGGGAGTGGAGATCTCTGACTTACCCAGATGTCTACGTTGGCAAAATGGGAGACACAAATAGAGCAGAGATAGTTCTGAAATGAGGGTCCTACCCCCCAGGGCCTGAATCGCTGGTCTCTTCTCTGTCCTCAGGCCTACAAAAATATTTTTCGATACAACAGTGAGAGATCATTGGTGAAGATAGTCTACTTAACAAATTAACGATTTCTTCAGTAGGGAAGATGATGAGTGCTAAAATTAATTTTTAAAAATCTGTAGTCTTTAGATTTCCTCTCTTACCTGAGAATGTATCAATATTGCAGTAGGCATTTTTTGAAGATATAATTTAAATATGATAAAATTAACTCTCTCCAGCTATGCAGTTCTCTGAATTTTTATAAACTTATGTGATGTGTAAACTTCAACACAGTTAAGATGTGAATATTTCCATCATCCCCAAAAGTTATCTCATTTCCCTTTATTGTCAGTTTCTCTCCCTTCACCCCCAGCCCCTGGAAGCCACTGGTCTAATTACTAACCCTATAATTTTGCTTTTTTGAACAAGTCATATAAATGGAATCACATAGTATGGAATCAACAGTATGTGTCCTTTTGAGTCTGGCTCCTTTCACCCAGAAAAATGATATTGACTCTCCTGCGTATTGTTTTGTATAACAGAGGTCATTCTTTTTTTTTTACCCAGGTATATGGCATTATATGAATGTATTGTGATTTGTGTATCCATTTGCCACCACTTAAAGGACATTTGGGTGGTTTCTGACTTTTAGCAATTATAAATGGAGGTGCTCTAAATATTTGTGTACAAGTTTGTGGGTGTTCATGTATGAATACATGGGTGTGGGATTCCGTTGGGTGTGCAACTGCTGGGTTAAGTATACATTTAAGTTTTTGGTTGTTAAGTGTACATTTAACTTTTTATAAGAAACTGTCAAGTTATACTTCAAAGCAATTTCACCATGTTGCATTCCCACCAGAAATATATAAGAGTTCCAGTTGCTCCCCATCTTTGTAAGCATTTTGTATTGTCAATTTTCTTTTAATGTGAATAACTCTGATAGGTATGTAGTAGTATCTCATAGTTTTTAATTTGCATTTCTCTAATGGCTAATGATGTTAAACTATTTTTCACGTGTTTCTTTTTCATTCATATATCTTCTTTTGTGTTGCCTTTTCAAATCTTTTGCTGTTTTTTTGGGTGGGAGAGGAATGCTGTGTTTGCAATAGGCATTTGTAATTGTGCTATATTTTTTTGTAGTCAACACCCACTATTTCATGGCATGAAACTACAGTGAGTCAGTCAGGCCTTCATCACCTTAGAATATTCCTTTCAGTACCTCATATATCTAAACTTTATTAGAGGCATGAAAGACAGACAAAGCAAATTACTTAATAGTCCAGAGTGAGTAAATGACCAAGGTTTCTTTCAGCTTGGTGGTGAGAATAGCTCCCAGTCTGTTCTCTTACTCCTCTTTCCCATTTGTTCCTTGCTCAGTCCTCCTCAGTCTCAGACTCTTTCTTACTAATGGGGAACGTGCCAATCATATCCTGGCCTCAGGTCCTTTGACCTCGGGCTCATTTTACCTGGAAAATTCTCTCCTCAAAAGTTGCATAGCTTTTGCACGGCTACCTCCTTCACTTCAGGTCTCTGGTCAAATGTCACCTTATTGGGTAGTCCTTCCACGATCAGTCCATGTAAAATACAACTGCTTCCTTCCTCCACATCCTCCTGCCTTATATTGCTTTGTAGCATTTATCACTACCTAGTATGCTGTATTTTATTCATTTTTTGTTTACTGTCTATCTCCTGCTCCTGAAATGTAAGTTCCATGAAAGTGGGAATTTGACCTGTTCTGTTTCTCTGATAGATTCCACAGTCTGAAAAAGTGCCTGGGATATAGGAGGCATTCAATAAATTGTGGGTGTAATTAATACATCACAGGGAGAAAAGTACGTGAGTGAAATGTTAAAGAGCTGTCAGAGTTTTTAGACAGGCCTGCACTTTATACCAGATCTGGCCTGCTTCTAGATCTTAAAAATTTGTTAAGCTGTTTCACATTTGACCCATGTGAACTCCTAAACCAAGCTTTCTTTGGCCTAAACCTGTGTAATATTTCTAAATGGATGTGGTGGTCCTTTAAAAACCATCTCCAACATGGCAGCAAACAGAGGTGGCAGTGATTGCCTTTTTTGAGGCCCATTGCCTAATTTCTCTTTGCCTCTGGTTTATTGATGCAGCAAAGCCAAAACGAACTTCATGAATCTTAGGACTCTTCCTTAGGTACAATTTGTGAGTGGACTCAGACTCTTCCTAGGATTTCCTTATCCTTTGTCTTCAACTACTTCAAACTTTTTTGGTTTTGTCTTTTGTTACCCTTGCTCTCTCATGTTGAACATAGAGGTGGGACATTTAGTTGCTCGCTTTTCAGTAGGGTTCCTCTGAATAGACTGGAGTCATAGGTAAGGATGGTTCCTCATCATGCAGTGGGTGGGCTGTTCCTTTTTATTTTCTTTTAAATTATTATGGATACCATTATTCATTGTACATAGTTATGGGGTACATGTGATATTTTGATAGAAGCATACAATGTGTAATAATCAAATCAGAGTAATTGTTGTTCTTGAATTCAAGGTCTCCAGGGTTGGAAACTTAAGGAAGTTATTCTTCTTTGGTGAAGCTTAGATCGCAATGAAGTTAACAGTGGGTTCTTCATGCTTTTTCATATTTTTCAGTATTCCTGCTCATAAATTGTTTTCCATACCTGGTTCAAATCTGAAAAGCTTCCTGAATGTGGATATGGTAGAGTCCACTCTAGACTGGGACTAATTGGTGAAAATAGAAAAATTCCTGGAAAAAATAATGAACTAATCAAGCAATCAAATGAACTAACAGTACACTAAACACTCAACAATAAATAGTTGTTTTGGAAATGAGGAATATTTTATAGTTACCAAAACAAAAAGGGGGAAATTTTTTCTGGAAATAAACTTTCTCTCTCTTTTGATACAGAGAGTCAGACTTTTCAGTGCATTTTCAGCTCAAAAATCATTGGAAGAAAATGACTATCTAACTTACATTAATAAAATGCAAGACAGTATTTGGTCCTTTTTTATTGTCAAGACTTCACAAATGGGAGGGGGTGTTATAGGTGTAAAGGGACACTGTAGCTTTTCCCTTGGGCTGAGTTCCTTTATAACATGTATCCTTGCAGACTCTGATTTTCAGAAATCTTCTAAGCTGAGCATGTTTCAGAACTGATCTTTACCTCCTCAGTGATCTTAAGCAAAATTATGAAAATCTTCCCAAATTCTGATTTTATAACGCCAAGAAATACTGACAGTGATGCTTCAGGAGGTTAATGATGGTCTAATTATCTTGCACCAATAAGGAAAAAGAGTCAGCCTTTTGGCAAGATTATGTCAGAACTAGTCAGATAATATAGATATTTCTACCTCCACACATTTTCTAAAGGGGAATGTTGCTGCTTTAATTAAATGTTATATGAATACATTTCAAATAGATCCAAACACAGGGCAAACTCTGTTTCAGAACTGCTGTTCCTACATTTAAAATGTAGTTGAAATGTAATTAAAAAAAAACAGATAATGGGAAAGAAAAACTAAAAGAACTCGAAACAAGCAGAATATAGTAGCTCATCATTACACTAATATATCAAACAATGTGATCTTAGCTTAATTATCCCCTTTGAGAGTTGAGAAAACTAAGCACAACCTTCAATTTACAGCTGTTTGGTGCCGGGAACCTGAATTATTATTTAAGAAGAAGGGGGGAAAAAGTTTATTTATTGTGACCTCCACTCAGTTTTTATTCATCGTGGAAAATCTGTATATTCACAAATGAGGGCTATTCATCGTTAGACCACAGCATTCTTCAGCTGTCCAGGCCTACATCAACTGCACTTCTCCAGCTTTTGTGTGCGTCTCGAAGGCTCTTCATCCAGATTGTTCATCATCTTGATGGTCCAGCTTTATCTTGCTTTTGTGCAGCTGCATTCCACTTATCCAAAGTGCTGAGGGAGATGAGGGAGAGGGAGAGAGCTCGCGAGTGAGCGGGAGAGGGTGAGCAGGAGAGAGTGAGAGAATAGGAGAAAAAGCAATGGCCGGCGCACATGAGGATAATTTGTAGTTTCTCAATAATAATAATAAAAAAGGAGGACAGGCTAATTACTGGCTTAACTAGGGCAGCCTGTGGATCTTCATGTCAAAAGGACTGCCGTAATTATTTGCCATCAAAGCACATTCATATTGTGGCACAAAAGAAGGGCCTTTTGCAAATGGATCTTGCTAATAAACAGGGCTGAGAGGAGCATTATGTGTCTCCCTGGTTGCAGGCACATTAACACAGTGACATGGAGCATAACTCCGGGCCTGAGGGAAAAAAACACCAGAATGATAATTATCCCCCTACCCTCCCCAGCCTCCCTCGCCTTTCCCTTTGTGTTGGACGAGGAAGCCGAACATGACCTATTGGAGGGCCCAAGGCAGGCTATTAGTGACCCCTGAGCCCTGACAAGGTGCTTCTGTTCTTTTAAAAGCTGTCTCTTGATGTCAGAAGGGCCACGTGGACCAGCGGGCTCCGCTCGAAATGGTCTAGCAAACACTTCAACCTTAAAGACACCTGGAAGGTCATGACCAATTTAATGCAGATGAAGACAGCAGAGACAAGGCTCTGTTGAATCCTGGTACTACAGTCCTCCCTGCCTCAGCCCTGCCCCTCTTTTCTTCTTCTTTGTCCACACTTGCTCAAATGCACGACTTATGTCCTTAAAATGAAATTCAGGGGACAAAAAGTTCTCTTGTTTTCTCTTAGTAAATGAAGAGGGTCTTAGGGAAACATTTGCTTGCCATAGAATAATTTATGGAAGAAAAATTATGGGACAGTAGTATGTAAGAAATGCAGAAAACAGAAGGTAAAGATGGATGCAAATACAGACCCTAGATGAACCCTTCCTCTAGCAGATGTAAACACACTGATTTCCCACAGGTAGGGGGTCACTGGCAGGACCAGAGCTCTGGGTTTAGTGAATAGCACTCCTTGCTTTTCTTGCTTCTTGATGGGCAGGTGATGAGAGGCTTATCAGGGATGGAAACTGGCACAAACAAGTCTGGTGCCCAGCGGTTCACCTGTAAGCCCCAGCCTGCCCAACTTTGGAGGCTGCTGGCGGTCCAGGCTTGTTCCAGTTCCACATAGGGCAGTTGATATTATAAAAAGGGCCAGTTGGCAGCTTGGAAGATATACCAGACACGAGTAAGATTGATTTGTCTTTTCCCATTATTTCCTGTTTTCCTGTCTGTCTTGTGATTGTTCTGTGAGAGGTGCCTTCTGACACTGAGTGGACATCCCAGAACCCAGAAGATGGAGAAATGTATTCCATTTTACACACATCAGAAGAAAACCCAATGCCTGTAACTCTTATTTTACCCAGCAGAGAAATTAAGAGTGAAAATTTGCATTGCAAAAGGTTCTTGCTTCACAAAAGCCAACTTCCCAGAGCATTTAAATATTTAATTATTTGAAAGGTTGGAGGTAGATAAACTTGAAGTTAAAATGTTATGAGCCATTTCTAATGGAAGATCTACCAGGAATGACTTAAGAACATTAACAGATGTGTATCTGTGGGAAAACAAGATTAAGGGTTTTTAAGATTTGACTGAAAACCCTTCAGGAGTGTGCCCTCTATCGGAAGCAGCTTGAGCCTAGGAATATAATACACTCTTAGGTTGTAAATCTCCTAATAATCAATTGATCCCTTTCACTTTCTTATTGCCTTCCTCCCCACTCTCTTCCTTCTTCTTTTTTTTGTTCTCTCTTTCTTTTCAAATAGTCTTAACATAAAGAAATTGGGATATGAACATACTAATTATAGATATAGATTTTCCAATCTGTTAAGAATGGTAAAGCAAAAAAAAAAAAAAAAGTTGAAACCATATTATTTCTTATTTTATCTCTCTAGACTGGACCTCTTTCTCTGGAACTTTAAATGCTCACAACCAACTGTCCACAGACCCCTACACTTGAATATCTAATAGACATCTCAAACGCAACATATCCAGAATGGACCTCCTGGTTTGCCCCGTAAAACTTGGCTCCAGTCACTGTTTTTCCAGTCTCAGTGGATGACAACCGCAACTTTCCAATTCTTAGATCATATTCTTGTCTCTTCTCTTTTTCTTATCACTTCTAATCTGTTAGAAAATACTACCACCTCTACCTTCAAAATGCATTTAAAATCTAATCACATATCTAACCTCCACTGATACCTTGGCCTGAGTCACCATCATCTTTTGCCTCCATTATTCCAGTAGCATTTTAACAAATCTCCTGTCTCTTGTTGACCTATCCCTAACTCAGCAGCAAGATCTGTCCTTCTAAACTGTAAGTCAGTCATGTTGAAAGCTTGTTACAAAGGCCATGAGGCTTTCTGACTTTATCTCCTACTTTTTCTTCCCTTGATCCTTTTGTTCCAGCCACAGTGTTCCCCTAATTTTTTTGTAAACACATAGCAAGAGTGCTCCCATATCAGTACATTCAACTCCCTCACTGCCAGGTCATTTTTCAGAACTTGCTTTCTCAATGATGCCTATCCACTTTATTTAACACTGCAGCCTGCCCCCATCCTCAACAACATGAATCCCCCTTCCCCGGTATATTTTTTAGTTTTTTCAGTAAAACTTATTGAGCGTACTCTGTAACTTACATTTTATTTTAGTTATTATTTTTGCTGTTTATTTGTCTCCTAAGCTTTAAGAGGGTTTCTTTGTTGTTGTTGTTGTTTTCTTTGTTTACACTGATGTACCCATATGTACCTAGAATAGAATCTGGAATATAGTAATTGCTCAATAAATATTTGTGGTGTGACTATTGATTTAATACTATTTTTTTTTTTTTTAAAGACAGAATCTTGCTCTGTGGCCCAGGCTGGAGTACAGTGGAGTGATGTTGGCTCACTGCAACCTCTGACTCTTGGGTTCAAGCAATTCTTGTGCCTCAGCCTCCTGAGTAGCTGGAACTACAGGTACACGCCACCACGCCCAGCTAATTTTTGTAGTTTTTAGTTCAGACAGGGTTTCACCATGTTGGCCAGGCTGCTCTGGAATTCCTGACCTCAGGTGATTCACCTGCCTTGGTCTCCCAAAGTGCTGGGATTACAGGCATGAGCCACCACACCTGGCTAGATTTAATGAATTTTAAAGCTGAGGAAAATGGAGGTCAGTAGTAATGATTAAAAAACAAAACATGCCAGGCACGGTGGCTCACGCCTATAATCCCAGCACTTTGGGAGGCCACGGCAGGTGGATCACCTGAGGTCGAGAGTTCGAGACCAGCCTGACCAACATGGAGAAACCCCGTCTCTAAAAAAAATACAAAATTAGCTGGACGTGGTGGCACATGCCTATAATTCCGGCTGCTTGGGAGGCTGAGGCAGGAGAATCACTTGAACCCGGGAGGCAGAGTTTGCAGTGAGGCGAGATCATGCCATTGAACTCCAACACTGGCAACAAGAGCAAAACTCCATCTCAAGATAAATAAATAAAATAAAATACTGGAAGGTGTTCAGAAGGAAAAACAAAATTTGCCTTCATAAACAAATCTAGAGAAAGAATGCAGATCACTAGATTGCTACACAGCAAGACCTATTATACTATCTTGCTTTCTTCGACTTATGTTGGTTGCATTTACATAGGCTCCTTTCTCTAGGGTAGGGGTGGGGCCAAAACAAAGCATAGTAGAATAATAAGAGGGTTTTTGGTTTAGTTTAGCTTGTTTTTTTCCTATGTAATCCAAAGCATTTTGGCACTGATTTTTAATTTTAATTTTGCTAGTGTCCCTTTTACTTCTGCCAACGTCAGCTACCTCAATTATCATGAAATCACAACCATCACAGCAACTTCTTTAGGATATTCTGCTTTTTCTCAACACTCAGAACATTGAGCATTACAGCTAGAAAGTTAGAAAAGAATGGATCAGGTTCTAATGTCTACCTTAGACCAAAGGAAATGATTCTGACAGTGATACATTTGGGAACTGAAAACATGAACAAGGAACGAAATGCAAACCCAAACTTTGTGAAATTTAGGATCTGCATTCAACATGTCACAGCACGTCACCCCACACCCTTCTTTAATGTGTGAGCCCATAGAAAAGAAACATTTTTTTCGTCCCAGAGCTGTTCTCATAAGGTTTCCTAGGACTACCATACCTCTAGCGATAGCCCTAGTAATGTCTATTTTACCCCATAGCTTTTTAGATAGGCAGATCTTTCAATGTGATAGGGCAAACAGTGGCAGTTCAGCTGCCAAGTCTTAATTCCCAGGCCAAGGCTCAAGTCAGTAATTTATCTCTCTCTCTCTCTCGCTACGTCTTTATCTCTGTCTATCAATATCTTAAGATTATAGAATAAATTGGGAGGGAGCATTTGAATAATGATAACTATTTTTAATCAGAATAAATCAGTTTGTTAGTCATCACAGAATGCTTCTAGGACAAAGGAAGGGAGGGAAAGAGGAAACAGAATTAGATGATGATGACATTGTGGATGTTGAATCTTACTCCGAGTTTGGGATAAATCCTCCTGAGACCAGTGATCCCGGAAGTGGGGCATGAATTTCCTTGGTTCCCAAAGCAGATGAGCTGTTTCTTTCAAGTATCTGCAGGTCCTCTCTGCCTTCAGCCTTCCTGGTGTAGAGCAGGCGGGGGATCGTGTGTTTATCTCAGAAGGCCTAGGGTATGTCTGCTTCAGGACACAGAGGCAGTGAGACCTCTAGGATGAGAAGATCAGCACAAGACCTGGACTGGCCAGCAGAGGCAAAACTTGTGTGGTACAGAGGAGGCCCTGAGAACTGCTGAAATTCTTGCTTTTACTTTAACAAGTAGAAGGGGAGTCTTAATAACACTCATGATTTCCCCCTTTGCTGTGTAACAGTGGGCTCTGTTAGCAACTTGGAGAACATTGGCAAATTCATGAATCAGCTTACACGGCTATCATGAAGGGGAATCATTTGTTAGCCTAAGTAAAACCTGGATTAATTGCAACTGTCTGTTTGTGGAAATATTGACTAAGGAGGGCTTTAGGATACATTGTAAAAAGGTGAAAAACCTCAGATTCATGGAATGTAAGCCTTTTTTTGTTCATTAGTAGTAGTTGAGGCAGTAAAAAACACAGAAGCTTTGGTTCAACTGAACGATGGTGATGCAGGAAAAAATAATTAGAGTGCTTTTGGAAAGATTTTTTTTTTTTTTCTCAGTTTATCTCTGAGTGTTTTTTTTGTTTTCTGTGTAGAAGGGTAGATGAGCAAGACTAGAAAATGCCTCTAAATGTGGCTTTCCTGTGAAGTCGTTATTGCAGTTTTTTCCCCCTTTTTTGTGACTTTGGAAGAAACAGTCCTAGAAAACCTTATGAGAACAGTCTTGGGAAGATAAAAAACAAGTAGTTATTTTCTGTGGGCTGACATATTAGAGCGTGGTGGTTTGGGTGATGTGCTGTGGCATGTTTAATGCTGATCCTAAGTTTACCAAAGTTTTTTGGGTTTGTGTTTGGTTCCTTGTCCATGTTTTCAGCTCCCAAATGTATTACTGTCAGAATCATTTCCTTTGGTTTAAAATCATATGCATGATGTCAGTTATTGACTTAGAAAGCATGCCTTGATCAAAGTGTTCATTGATACTAGCACATGCAGAAGAATCTTTGTGGAAGAAACAGTACTATCTCTTCTTTAAAGGTCTGAAAGTAGAACCAGTCAAGGCTCCCATTGTGGGCCAGAGCGTCTTGAGCTGTGTAGAACAATATTCCCAGGCTACATTTTCAGGGACTCTCCTGCAAACAAAGGGGGATTTCCTTTCCCCTTCTACACCCTGGTTCTTAAAACCAAGTGGAATCTGCCACATAATTGTTTCCATAAGGAGAGGCTTCATTCTGTGTCTGAATCCTTTATGCCCTTGTGTCCCTGAGCACGCCTTTCTAAACAGCAGTGTGCAGAAAGTCAGTGGAATGGGCGCCACAGTCCGGGACCCCCTACAAAGGACAGAAAAAAATGAGGTCCCAATGCTAGTGCTTAGATCAAAAGAGAAGCAAACAGGATAGTTATACTTAGAAGGCCTGTATAGGTCTGGTTATTTATTACCATCATCAGGCAATATTGATGTATGTATTCTTTAATAAAAGCTGACCACCCACAGAATCTGAGGAGAAATCTTGAATTTAGCTCAGGTTTTCAGGGTGAAATTGTTGCTGTTATAGTAAATAGAATTACTTAATGTTTACTTTCTTCCTGTGTTAGTGTCCTCTATACCCATGTTTAAAGCCTAAGTACACACACATGCCTACACGTGTACACATACACACACATACATATACAGAAAACATATGTATGCCTAAAAGTATGTATGCAACTTAAAATATGAAAAATGTCCAGGCCTTCCACCATGGCCCACGGATGTTTATACTTCTAGTGTCTTTTATGTCTGTAGTGTGGTATTTTTTCTTAAAACATTAACTTTTCATATTCTGAAAGTTGTATGTGTTGATTACAGAACATTTGGAAAGTGTAAGAAAATACAAAGAGAAAAATAAAAATCATATAAAAATCACATAATACCATCAGGCAAAGAGAACTACTACTCATGTTTTGGTGCTGTTGTTTTTATGTAGCTTACTTTTAAATTTTGGTTGTCTCCAACCTGTTATTCTCTATGAGGAAAGTCACATACATTTAGGTGAAACAAATGGCGGCATAATTAGTCTATTCATTTTGCTATTTTAAGACGATGCACATTATCTTTAACAGTCTCCTGTGAAGTACATGACCGTTTTCCATCTATCATCCATTCATCATTCATCATCCATCATCCATCTATTCATCCATCCATTTGCCATCCATCCATTCATCTGTCTCTCCCATGGGTCCTTACTCATTTTCAAGTAATGTCTCCAATTTCCTTTAGGATTCTGTTCCATTTAGGTCTTCCTGTCTAACCAGGCTCCTTCTATTTTCTTTCCTTCTTTTTTTTTTTTTTTTTTTTTGAGATGAAGTCTTGCTCTGTCACCAGGCTGGACTGCAGTAGCGAGATCTCTGCTCACTGCAACCTCTGCCTCCCAGGTTTAGGTGATTCTCCTGCTTCAGCCTCCCAAGTAGCTGGGACTACCAGCACTTGCCACTACACCCAGCTAATTTTTGTATTTTTTTTTTTTTTTTTGGTCTCACCATGTTGACCAGGCTGGTCTCGAACTCCTGACCCCAAATGATCTG
>NW_012105886.1:1224852-1244532 GCF_000951045.1 Mandrillus leucophaeus
TTTTTTTTTTTTCTCAGTTTATCTCTGAGTGTTTTTTTTGTTTTCTGTGTAGAAGGGTAGATGAGCAAGACTAGAAAATGCCTCTAAATGTGGCTTTCCTGTGAAGTCGTTATTGCAGTTTTTTCCCCCTTTTTTGTGACTTTGGAAGAAACAGTCCTAGAAAACCTTATGAGAACAGTCTTGGGAAGATAAAAAACAAGTAGTTATTTTCTGTGGGCTGACATATTAGAGCGTGGTGGTTTGGGTGATGTGCTGTGGCATGTTTAATGCTGATCCTAAGTTTACCAAAGTTTTTTGGGTTTGTGTTTGGTTCCTTGTCCATGTTTTCAGCTCCCAAATGTATTACTGTCAGAATCATTTCCTTTGGTTTAAAATCATATGCATGATGTCAGTTATTGACTTAGAAAGCATGCCTTGATCAAAGTGTTCATTGATACTAGCACATGCAGAAGAATCTTTGTGGAAGAAACAGTACTATCTCTTCTTTAAAGGTCTGAAAGTAGAACCAGTCAAGGCTCCCATTGTGGGCCAGAGCGTCTTGAGCTGTGTAGAACAATATTCCCAGGCTACATTTTCAGGGACTCTCCTGCAAACAAAGGGGGATTTCCTTTCCCCTTCTACACCCTGGTTCTTAAAACCAAGTGGAATCTGCCACATAATTGTTTCCATAAGGAGAGGCTTCATTCTGTGTCTGAATCCTTTATGCCCTTGTGTCCCTGAGCACGCCTTTCTAAACAGCAGTGTGCAGAAAGTCAGTGGAATGGGCGCCACAGTCCGGGACCCCCTACAAAGGACAGAAAAAAATGAGGTCCCAATGCTAGTGCTTAGATCAAAAGAGAAGCAAACAGGATAGTTATACTTAGAAGGCCTGTATAGGTCTGGTTATTTATTACCATCATCAGGCAATATTGATGTATGTATTCTTTAATAAAAGCTGACCACCCACAGAATCTGAGGAGAAATCTTGAATTTAGCTCAGGTTTTCAGGGTGAAATTGTTGCTGTTATAGTAAATAGAATTACTTAATGTTTACTTTCTTCCTGTGTTAGTGTCCTCTATACCCATGTTTAAAGCCTAAGTACACACACATGCCTACACGTGTACACATACACACACATACATATACAGAAAACATATGTATGCCTAAAAGTATGTATGCAACTTAAAATATGAAAAATGTCCAGGCCTTCCACCATGGCCCACGGATGTTTATACTTCTAGTGTCTTTTATGTCTGTAGTGTGGTATTTTTTCTTAAAACATTAACTTTTCATATTCTGAAAGTTGTATGTGTTGATTACAGAACATTTGGAAAGTGTAAGAAAATACAAAGAGAAAAATAAAAATCATATAAAAATCACATAATACCATCAGGCAAAGAGAACTACTACTCATGTTTTGGTGCTGTTGTTTTTATGTAGCTTACTTTTAAATTTTGGTTGTCTCCAACCTGTTATTCTCTATGAGGAAAGTCACATACATTTAGGTGAAACAAATGGCGGCATAATTAGTCTATTCATTTTGCTATTTTAAGACGATGCACATTATCTTTAACAGTCTCCTGTGAAGTACATGACCGTTTTCCATCTATCATCCATTCATCATTCATCATCCATCATCCATCTATTCATCCATCCATTTGCCATCCATCCATTCATCTGTCTCTCCCATGGGTCCTTACTCATTTTCAAGTAATGTCTCCAATTTCCTTTAGGATTCTGTTCCATTTAGGTCTTCCTGTCTAACCAGGCTCCTTCTATTTTCTTTCCTTCTTTTTTTTTTTTTTTTTTTTTGAGATGAAGTCTTGCTCTGTCACCAGGCTGGACTGCAGTAGCGAGATCTCTGCTCACTGCAACCTCTGCCTCCCAGGTTTAGGTGATTCTCCTGCTTCAGCCTCCCAAGTAGCTGGGACTACCAGCACTTGCCACTACACCCAGCTAATTTTTGTATTTTTTTTTTTTTTTTTTTTTTAGTAGAGGCGAGGTTTCACCATGTTGACCAGGATGGTCTCGGTCTCTTGACCTCATGATTCACCTGCCTCAGCCTCCCAAAGTGCTGGGATTACAGGCGTGAGCCACCGTGCTCGGCCCCTCCTTCTATTTTCTGAGGAATATCCAAACCCCAGTTTGATAATATACCAACATCTTAGTGATGTTTCCTTTGTGTTCTTTTTTTTCGTTATCGCTCACCTTCAGTCCTTTAGCAACTCAACCGTGTGGCTTAGATTATGATGTTACTATTTAATCCCTTTAACCTATAACTCTGAACTTTTTCTTCCCAGGTATCATCTACAGTTCATCCCTCCCGTGCCTTCATGTCAGTTCACCTCCATCAAGATCTTTGTACCCCTCCTTATCTTCCACTTTATAACCACGGTGTCTCATTTGACCTGGACACAGCAGTCAATCATTTCAACTACATACTATCTCACACCTTCAGCTTATTATCGACTTTATTCCCTTCCAAGTCTGGGTCAGCCCAAATAGGTTTCTACCCTTTTTGCCACTGCTGAAGAAAATTTTGTGACTTCAGTGATTGATTCAAATGTATGAGTTCCAACCTCAGCTGAACTTTTAAAGCTGCTGAAAATGCTATTTTAATGGCAAGTTAACCCATTTTTATTCCTTTCTAATATATTAACACTTGCTAAAAACTACCAACTTGGTCTTAGTCTCCTTTCTTTTAGTGGACAACCTGCCACCCTACTTGTATAAAGAGAAGTAAGGTCATGAATGATGAGCTCATAGATGCTGGACTTCGCTAAGTTAGAACTTTGGCCCTACCACTTACCGTCTGCATGACCTTGGCTAGTTGACTTAATCTTTCTAAATGTTTTTTCCCTTGTTTTGAAAACCTTCTTTACTTCATAGGATTGTTGGGAAAATCCAATTACATGATGTGTTCAAAGAGCTTAGAACACAATAGATACTTAATTGTATCTATAATTGTGTTTATTAGGTAGCAGTGCTCTTAACTTCCTTTTCTGTTTAATTCCAAGCTTATTTATATTTTGTCCTTTTTCACCTCCTTTCCTATTGGTTTGGAAAAAGAAATAGCAACTCCCTTTAAGAATAATTCCTGGAGACTGCTTCCCACATCTGAGACCATTGCTCTGTTAGGTATTCCCTCTTTCTTGGTTCTCCATTTCCGGTGCTATACATCTTCTTCCAGTGAACACCCAATCTTTTCCAATCCCTTCCTTCTCAGCAACTCTTTTTCTTTTCACTCTTCAGTTCCTTGCATCATGGCATCCCTTTAAACTTTTACTACAATTGCTTGTAAAAGGTCCCAGTGACTGCTGTTGGCAACTTCTCTTAGAGCTGGGCCTCTGTTCAGCCCAGCTCTAATACCTCATCCCTAGGAAGCATGAGGAGAAAGTTGCCTTTACTGTGCTCCCATCAAACTTTTTTCTACTAATGCCATCTATGATATTATGACACTTATCACACTGTATTGTTATTGGGTTTCTGTCTGTCTGATTCACCTGTTAAATGATGAATGTTTTCCAGAGAGGGACTGGGCTTTATTCCTAAAGGCTAACCTGAAGGATACACACACACACACACACACACACACACACACACACACACACAGCCCCTTGTTGATTCCAAAGACTATTGTCCCAAAGAAGAAACTTGACATAAAAAATTTGTTGTTATGTATACCTTGAGGTTCCTAAATGCTAATCATGGACATCTTTTCATGTTTAGCGAGTGTTACTAAGACTTTTCTGCCATTGCTGTCAACCAGTCAGCAAATATTTATTGCCTGTTGTGTGCTAGGTGCTGTCATGAGTAATGGTGATTCAGTTGTGACTAAGATTTAAGGTCAACACAGGCCCTGCCTTATGGGACTGGCTGAAGATCCAGGGACTTGTGAATTCTGTATATCTATCCTTCCACATATGGCATATTAAACACTTACATTTTATAGCTTGGCAATTAGAACTCTGTGCAGGAGAGAGCTCTACTAGAAATTTCTATAATTTTTCACTTGGGTAGAAAATATGTTTTTTTCCATACTCATCTGAAGCTAGAGATTTATTCAATGAATTCAGTTTAAATTTCAATAAGTATTTTGACTTCCACATAAAAATCATTGAATAATATGGGAATATGTATACTTATTATTTAAATACTGAGTGCCTGTGGACTTAGTCAAGCCTCTGCATGAAGGTTCTGTGCAGATGACATAGATCAAGAAAGGAGTAATAAGCACTGGGAAAAAATATACAGGTTGGAAAGTTTTACTTGTATAAGGTTATCTGTTGGTAAAGAATTATGGAAAAATCTCCACTTTGAAAGGGTAAGTGTTAAAAATAGTCTATAGAAATATATGTATAAACAGAAGTAGTCTATCATTGCTTCAAATCTCAATATGTGATTTTTCCATTCTGAGGTTTTTATTCTGAGATTCCTGGAGATATAGATATATATATATAATATATATATATATCTTAACTCGGTAGACTGCTATTTATTGAACAAGAGATACATATGAATTATCCTTATCAAGATCATTATGTAACTCCTGAAAAACTGGGTACCCTACTTTGAAAATATTTAAGATGATGTAATGCATTATCGGTACGAGGTGATAGTGCACAGTTTGTTTTGAAACTCGTGTCGTTGCTGGAGTACAAAACATTAGTCATTGCCACCAGGCTTTTTAATGAATATAATCAGAAAAGAAATATGATATGCTCACCCTAACCAAGGTCCTGGAAGAACCATAGCTACCTGTTAGTGTCTTCCAGTTGATAACTTCGAATGTATGTCAGTGTTACCAGGTCTTTGTGTACTTGAGCTAAACTGTGACTCTCACTATCTTTTTTATGTTGCTGATATTTTCTTTCTCTCTTGTTCTCCTTGTGCTTTTTGACTCTGTCTTTTCAACAACTTGAGAAGAGCAAAATTGTATGAGACTTTGGCCCCTAGGAACCTGGGGATGATAACAAAGGGAACTATCTTTCCACTTCTGATTTCACAGCAGCTCAAACAGCATTTGGCACCTTGTAAATGTGCTACAGATATTCATGGTGGGCCTGAATGAAGAGACATGATTGTTTTGCAAGTCTATATGATCCCCGTGCTCTGAACCCGTGGTGATTTCCCATGTGAAGTGTACCTTCTCATTCTCCTGCTTCCATCCTCAGCAGAAGACAACTCTTCCATGATTTCATAGAGAATGTTTGCAGCTGTGAGAGATGACCCTTAGAGAAGTTATGGCTTTGATGAAGTTTGTTCTCAGTCTGCTTAGACTAACTCCCTATCCAATTGTCCTCCCCATGACTTCCTGGGCTTTCTGTTTCTTTATTCACTCCCATGTTAAGATGATTTTTCAGGAGAATTTGCATTTTAATAGCAGCCAATGCTTTAAACCAAAGGAATAACTCTCTAACTCATATAATTTCAGGTATTAGTAATCAGATAGGAGAAGAAGGTGTTTGGGGCCAATAGAGATTTCCTAAAACCTCTTAAAATCAGTTGAGTTATGTGGCCACATCCTCTGCCAACAACAGATTAGGCAAGCCCTAAAACTGGGTCTTATTTGATGTTGGATAAGGAAAATTCCTCACGGACATAAATTGATATTTCCCTTATTTATGAAACTTTAAAAAATTCCTATCACAAAGAATTTTTGAATTATTTGGATTAAAGTTCATTTTACTTTCTGCCTCACACTACCCCCCAACCCCAGCATATCCCGCCACCACACACACACGTGCTCACACAGGCATACACTTCTTTTATAGGTCACATGCCCATTCTTCCTCTGTCTCCTTGTTAAGCCTATTCAGCATTTAGGCAAAGGTCCAGGTTGAAAATATACCTCCTACCCACACACCCACAGTTTTTTTTAATCTGCATGGCGTTCATCAGGATTTGAACTGTATCACATTTGTCTTTCCTTGGATGGGACCAGGGACTGTCTCTGATAGCAAATGCCAGCGATCAGGTCTGTCGCAAACCTAGAAAAAGCTGGGAACTATCTCCTTTACATAACTCTTTTATAGGACATAATTGTCTCCAGACATTTTCCTCTTTGAAAGCATATAGATTTATTAGCTTGATTTCTTAATCAGGGTGAACTTTTGTTAATGTTTCATGGCTCAGATATATACAGTCATGCCATGGACCCAGTGGTGATATTAGTAATAAAGACAATATTATTAATATCACTACATCAATATAAAAAGAGTTATAGAGTTAACATTTGTAAGGCAAAAAAAAAAAAAAAAAAATCTCAGGTTAACTGTTGCCTTCTCTGCCATTAACTCACTCATTGGCAATATTTTAGGTACTTCTACAGTTTATATACCAGAACCAGTATTTGGCAACAGTAATCAAAGACACACAGAAACAACTAGTTGCTTCTCTTTTTTTCCTTTTTCTTACTTTTCATTTTCCCCTCCTCCTCCTTGTGATGAAATTTTATTATTACTTTGAAACTCTGAGTCAGACTCCAGTGGGGGGCTGTGGCCTTTTAGAGCCAAAGTGCAGTATTTGAACTTTGCTATCACATAACACTTTCTGAGGCTGCTTGTCTGAAATGACTTAATTTGCACTGCAGGACCAGCCCTGAACCCACAAATACTCCAAAAAGCCACAGTGAGCCAGGGCAGCAGACCTATTACTAATTTTTTATTAGAATCCCTGAGGCACCCAACACAGGGCCCCAAAGCAGCTTTAATAATAGACAACATACAGCACATTTTTCTTGTATTGCCATGTAATCAAATCTGAGGCTGCTGTTCACTTTCTTTGTTCTACCTAGAGGACCAGCTTCCAATTTAGTTGTGGCCTACTCTAAACTGATTTTTCATTGTAATTAATGCCTACTTTGGCCTCAGCCACTTATACAACTTTCCATTAGAGGTTTGCAGCCATCCACAGAGTATTTTACTAAGTTACCCTCACAGACCTGCTATAGCTGCAATTTTGTTAAAGTCTTGCTTTTTATTATTTTTTTGCAAAGAATTTTTGAATTGCTTAAATTGTTCCTTTGAAATATTTTTTTCTTTTTTCTCTTCTCTGTGTTGTACCTATTAAAATATCTGGGCCAGAGCCTAAATTGGGGAAACACACACACACACACACACACACACACGAACACATACACACACAAATACACACACCATGCACCCCTCCACTCCCCCAATCCCCAGCCATTAAGTGATTTCAGAAAGGCTAGTGGAACTTATTTAGGTCCAGGGTCTGCTGTGGTTAATTTTCTGTCTGTTTTGCACTGTCCATTTCCTCTGAAATAGTACCTGAGGTTTAAGGTTCCTCAGCAGAGGATGTTAGGAGACCTCTACAAACATTCAGGTGGCAGCCTTCCCACCACTAACCTTAAAAAAGATTATGGCACTGGGCCCAGGGTCAGATTGAATAGATGAGAAAGTATATGCCATGTCTTAGCTGCTCTCTGAACCTTTCTCTGTTGGCTGGACTGACATTTTCAGTGACTTTTCTTAGAGCCTTGTTTAGACTTTCTTCCTAGAAAATTCTAGATCTTTTCCTACCCTCCCTTCTCTAATCCCTCCCTTGGCATTATTAAATCACAAAGAACACAACTATCAGAAATTAAAGCCCTCTCTCTCTTCAGATGGTCCCCTTTCAACCTGAACATGTGTTTTTTAAGAGGACCCAATGAATTAATGAGGTCTGTCTTCACATCATTGATAAAATGTAGCTTCTGCAGAAAGGAGCTTGGTGGGGGCAATTCCTTTAAAGGACTTGGTTAAGAATATTCCAAATAGAAACTATGAGATCTTTGTGTAATTTTTAACTCTTGCATTTTAAACAGCAGTTTACCATATAGGACTGATGGGGGAAAATGTACTTTCTGGTAATGACCAATAGATACTCTAATCTTAGCTGATACAGGTTACAAAAATTCTGCTAGCCCTCGAATATACTATTATAATTCCCTTTCTAGTACTTAGTAATCATTTTTCCTTGGCTAACATTTTGCACTATTGTATAATGTAGTTAGCCTTTAAAATAGCATTTACAGACTCTTTTGATCACATCTACAATGTGTGTTGAAATAGGAAAGTAGACAGAGTCTTAATGGAACCCTGTATCTGTGTACTGGCTAACTGTCAACAACAGGGTAATGTTTGATAAAGGAGACCACATTTGTAGGTTGGGGAAAGGGAAGGTCCAGGCCTGTTTCCCAACCCCATTGCTTATTTATTGAACAAATAACGCTGGCTGGTCCTCATTGGGTGGTGTGGCCTCATCAAATTTACAACACGTTTTTTCTTTTTCCCAGCATGGATTTTTGGGCATCAATGTATAAACAGAAGCACCTAAATGAAGTGCTTGATAATTCATATTTTTTTAAAACATGGAAACGTGATACCATCAGTTATCTTTCACATAAAAAGTGAGACCTAAAGTAAGGAGACTGATTTGTGTGTGAGGCTTAAGAAATCAGGTAGTCTGCTTATATGCACACCTCATGCATCTTATATTTGCATTCATACATATAAATCATCTAAACTCATTTAAATATAGAGTGACACTGAAAGGGGAGTGTATTTGTAATTCATCAGCTGATATGTTTTCCTTCTAAATTGAAGGGATCTTATATGCCAAGGATAGATGTGTTGTAAGTACTGGGGACTAAAAAGGAATCTCAACCAACATTGAGAAGCAAATTTCTAGAAGTTTAGTTAAGAAAAACTTTAACATAGTGGTAAATTTTACTCTTCTATTTTTCAATCCCTTCCTTTTGGCATATGTAACTAAAATGATCTATCTTGCCTGCTTTCCAAATGTGATCACCCAGTCATACCTTTGCTTATTCACCAGCTTTGCCTCCTATCTACCGCTAGCCACCCCCATCATACACCAACTGGCTCCTGTTTTAAATAACTGCCTACAGTGAACAACAGGGACTGCTTAGTGCCAGTTCTGGCAAATAAAGATAGCCCTTCCCTTTCCTTTAGAAACACCAGGATGATATTATTCCACCTTTATTTTCAAGTTAAGACATGAAGCTTGACTCTCTGGCTTGAGAGTTCCTTAAAGGAACAAGTGTGGATTCTCTTTAGTAGATTTCCCCAAAGTGTGTGTGTGTGTGTGTGTGTGTGTGTGTGTGTGTGTGGTGTGTAAAGATGAAAGGCAGAGGAACATTCTATTTGGGTCATTGACAGATGCTGGAATTTTATAACAAACAAAACAATTGAGTATCCTATAAGGTGCCCAACCAAAACATCCCTTACTGGCATCTAAGTGGAATCAGATGGACTCAACACAAATGCATTTTGTTTTTCAAAGTGAATGGGATATGTTCTTGATTTTTTTACACAAGGCAAACCACTTGGCATTAGGCAGGGGTTAGATGACTGTGTTTGGGCTGGGCCAAATGTCAGAAGTGCTGGGCTGTTCGGAGCCCCTTTCACAATCTTGAATACAACTGCAAGGGCTCTTTTGAATAATTGGAATGACTTGGCACCCAAAATTTCTAGGGCAAAGGGACTGTAGACATTATCTAACTCAATACCCTCCCTTTGCAGATAAGGTAAATGATACCCTGAACTGTTACTCAAGTTTTCCAAGGTTCCGTGGTCAATGAATCCACCATGCATACTCCCAGCTCCTTGTAGAATGTTCTCTCTCTCCACCTGAACTAATACATCTGAGGCTTCCCATCAAGGCCCAGGCCCATATAAGAGACAGAAATATTGATTTTTGGAAAAGCAGTTTGAGGTATCACTTAATCTGCATCTACAACACCTACAATTAAAGCCCAGTATGAATCTCCAAACAACTTTCCTGCTGGAGCAGTCATTTGAAATAGACCATTGGAAACCTGCTCGTTGGTGTCATGGAGAGCAGGGCATCAGGAGTTGGGGGCATCTGTTCCACCCCTGTTCCAGGGGTTTTGGAACTCCCTGTTCTGGAGTTTCGAAACATGAATGTACATGGAAGTCATGTAGAGAACTATTTATAGTGCAGATCCCAGACCCTTGCTCCTCTAGATAGAAGCTCCATGGGTCTGAGGTAGTGCTTAGTGGCATTTTCTTGGATAATAGATATAGAGTATTACTTCATGCTTCATGTTCTCAGTGCTAGAACTATCTCTGTTTTATAAGACAATTTACTGCCTTCATGAAGCTTTGAGTCAAGCATGTGAGTGTGTGTGTGTGTGTGTGTGTGTGTGTGTGTGTGTTTGAGGGGGCAGGGGAATAGCCAATAAATGCATCATAAATAAGTGAAATGTAGAGTCTAATAAATAGTGTACATTTAAGATATAATAGATTGATATATGGTTGTGTGGAGCTGTACTTGCTTGTATGGACAGGGATGGCTTTTCTGAGACTTGAGTAGGGAGGAAAGACTTCGTGTGAATGGGGGCCGCAAAGAAGGGTGGAGTTGGCAGGGAGAGTGGGGGAGGGAAGCAGGGCAACCTACAAGGTCCCAGAGTAGCCAGGGGCATGTCCTGTGCTCTGTAGTGAGGAGTGTAAAACTTGGGTATGATTTCCTTCGAATTGCAATGGGCAGCTGTGGAGTGGTTTTTAGCAGAGGAATGATACGATCCAATTTATGCTGTCAAGGGATGCATTCTAACAATTGCCCCAGGTGCTTCTGCGTCAGACCCACACTTTGAAACTCTCATTAACGTGTGGTCTTGAATAGTGAATCATCTTTCTGAGTTTCAGTTTTCTTATTTTTAAAGTTTAATTCCTGGCTATCCCTATATCATAGGATTATAAAAATCAAGCATTTCCTTGGGAATAATGTTGAAAGGTATTTTTTTTAAAGAGTTATTTATTTATTTTTACTTTTGTCTCTGTGGCAAATGGGGAGACAGCTGTCTGGGACGTAATTCAGGGTTTGACCACTGGGTTTGAAAAGTCATATACTTTAGAAAACCCACTTGTATCCAACTTATTTTTCTTCTTTCCTGTATTCATTGTAAGTGGATTTCCCTTTTGTGTATGTATGTGTTTGAGACAGATGGCAACTTTACAGCATGATGTTAGAAGAAAAAGTGTTTGGAAAGGGAAGAAGGAAGGCAAACAAGAAAAGCAAGCCTTGAATAAGCAATTTTTCATAAAAGGAATACATTCTGGGACAGTTTATTTTTGTGATCTGCCTGGAATTTGGGGACAATGTGCTAGAATTTCTTTTTGCCTTCAACTGGCAGGCTGCCTAAAAAAGGTGGGACTTGGAAGAGAGACACAATGTTTCTATTAAAATAAGGCTTTATTGAAAGCAGGGCCAGTGGCTAAAGTTAGTCCTTAGCTTTTTTAAGGCACTATGGCTGGGTCTATGTGCATATTGAAGTAGAGAATGGAAACTATTATCCAGCTTGGGCACCAGGGCTCAAATATCTAAGCACCATATTCAAATGATCGCAGACCAAGTAGTGGGCTGTTTTTGAAAGAGACTTTGAATTTTTTGGATAATTTCTCACTTTGTTTACAGAGTAAACACAGTCTATATTTGAGGTAAGGGTGAGTTTAATGTATTCTCTATTTCCAGAAATACTTCTATGTGTTTCTTCCATGTGGCTTAGGCCTGTTACTATTAATGCTCATAGGAAAAAGCTTCCCATGGCTTGGGGACCATCATGGGCTCTGGTCACATCAAACTCTTTGCCAACATTACATTCATTCTCCAGGTGTGGAGAGCTTACTTCTAAGCCAAGTTCTGGCACCTACAAAATCTGAAAACACTGGTTACTTTTCAGTCGTAATCAATAGTTGTTATTTTAAGATTTTGCATTTGAATCAGCCTTACCACTTTGGAGTCACGATCGGTTCTTCATTTTCTTTTGCTTCCGTCTCTGATTGCATATTCTGTTACTTTTTCCTTTGACGTGCCATCCAGATAAGGATGGTATTCATTAATGTTTATTGGGCTTTAATATATGTAAGTTGCTGTGCTAAGTTTATTAACTAATCTCAATGAGTTCTCATAATTTTATTAAGTCGATGCAATATTTGCATTATTTTACAGTTGAAGAAACTGAGATTATGAGATGTTAAGGCACTCGTTCAAGATCACAGAGCTGATAAATGGTAGAGTAAGGGCTTGAACCTACAAATTAATTACTTCAGTCAATAATAAATTATTATGTGAGTTGATGGGTTAGGAATTGGCTAGACATTGGAAATAAAAAATAGAACAGGGTAAAAGGAGAAACTATATGAATTAACCCATAAAACTTTCCTGAGAGTCATTAGATAATTAATGTGAAGATATAACTTGTTCATGAATGGGAAGGTTAATTATTATATATATACTAACATTCCTAAATTATTTTTATAAATTTAGTGGTTTCAAAAATATGATTATTTTATTTATTATACCAAAATGACTGCAACATTTCTTTGAGAAAAAAACACAACTATAGTTCAAAATCTACAATATATTTTTTAAAGGAAGTGTAAAGCCATGGGAATTCTCTATTTGACAGTCCAAACTACCCACCAAACCAAAACAAGCAAAACAATGTAGCAGATGCATACATGATATGAAGTAGATAGCAGGAAGCCAGACTCATATCTATGGGAACTTAGAATGTGATACAGGTAATATCACAGATTTCCAGGGAAGAAAATGATTAATCAATAAATGGTCTTAGGAAAATTGCTTTACAATTTGAAAATATAAACTTAAAATATTACCTTGTCATTTACACTAAAATTGTTAATAGCTTAAAGAGATAAATTTAAAAATATAAACCCATTAAAGGACACGTAAATATATATGTACCATATCTCTAATGGGAAAAGACTTTATAAGTATAAAAAATGTGTAGAAGCAAAAAAGAGGTAATAAGAATAGACTACATAAAATGCATATGTTGATATCAACAGTGGAATCAGAATTGAAGACAAATGATAATTTGAGGTAAAATTTTTGCAAAAATAATGCAAGACAAAAGACACACATACTATATGATAAGCTCCTATGGATGGATGAGGAAAGAAACCAAATGCCTTGCAAAATATACACAAACTATAAATATAAATGTGTATGTTTACTACATTTGTATATTAAATTTATTTAACTTCATAACCTATCAAAATATGCAAAAATGAAGAAATCCCACCTTTTATTATCAAGTTAGCATAGACTTAAGCGATGGTGTTCTGTTACTCACCGTGGTCATGAGTATGTGCAAAAGGGCTTGCTTATCCAGTGATGGGGAAGTGAACTGTTAGAATCTTTCCACAGGGCAGTTCTGTAACATGAACAGAGAGCTTTAAAATGTTTACACCTATGACTTGAGAGTAGCCTTTTAAGATTTTACCCTAAGGAAATAATCAGCAATATATTCAAAGAATTACGTACAGACATGTTTGATGTACCACTTTTTGTAAACAAAGAAATTAGAAATGTCATGAATGACCAACGTAAGGAAATAGTTAAATTTAAATACCACTGTATTATAAAATGTGAAACTATTTAAAATCATGCTTTGAATGAATAATTTATGTTTTAGGGGAAAATTCATAGTAATAGATGAAACAAGAAAGATCCAACTATATATATTTCATCCTCCAAAAAAGTCTCTCTTTATATATATATATATTTATACAAACACATAGGCACATATATACATACTCATATATATGAATATATTTCTCTTTCCCTGAAAAGACATGACAAGACATTAAAAATGGTAAATGGGTGCTTTACATCATATATTTCTGTATTTTTTAAGTTTCTTAAGGTACATGTGTTAGTTTTATAATTAAAAAAATTTTTTTAAATTAAAAAACAACCGATAAAGATAACTTCCTAGCCTTGTGGTGAGAGCTCGTCTTGGATTCTGCTTGACTTGAGAGCAACCAAGTCTCTCTTAGTCTCTCTAGGCAATTCCTATTTCATCAGTGAAACCCTATTTTTTTTTTTTTTTAAATCAAGAAAACTTGAGTTCTCTACATACCTAAAGGAATGTTTGGCTCACATTGTCATTCAAATTGGTTTAATTTCATTGAATTTTGTTTTATCTTTAGTAAAACATTTTGAAATGGTCCTATGAAAGACCCTCTACAACCAAGCTATTGGCTGATCAATTTGATTAGCAGTTAGGAATTATAAATGGAAGATAAAACGGGTCTTTTCTTGTTATGCAGCCCTGGTAATAAATGGCAAGTACATATTTTTCAGAGCCTTTTATTCTTAGAAAGAAAGCAAAAGGATATAATAGGTTTTTAAAATACATGCCACATAATTTATTCTGACAAACAGATGTATTTTGTTGTTGCTATTATCATTTGATGAAATACTTTAAAACTAGTCCAAGGTGGTCCATTTTCAGATATAATACATAGAGTGCATCTAGCAGTTAACAAAATTTGGATGTGTAGCATAGAATGGTCATTATTTTTACTGAAAAAAAAATAAAGGCACTAATTACTTACAGACAAGATACTTAGCACAAACAGATAAGCTTCAAAATGAAAAATTCTCAGTTTATGATAATTATGTTCTCTGCTTTGTTTTCAGAGACTGATAATTTGAGGCTTTAAAATCACCAGGAAGCCATTAATTGGAATTCTTCAATAAAAAATAAATTACATAGAAGTTCATGATGAGTTGTAAAAGCAGAGAGACGGTATTATACAGTGAGCGACACTGCTTCACTATTTATAGCCTCACACCGATATGTCTAACGGAAAACTGTAAGGAATTTGAGATGTGCAGATAGCAATTATTCACAGATCCAAACTATCTGCAGATATTTCAAATAACAGCTTTTAGCAGATCTCTTCACCAATAAAGGCAGGGCTTTAATTTGAAGCAGGGTTTTGCTAACATGTTGCTTTTCGTTTTTGACATTTTCCGTTGCTTCCTAAGGATATATCAGATCATAGCTTCAGGTCAGGCAAATCTTCACATCACATGGCACAATATAGCCCCGTGTAAGAATACTATAGCCTGACGTAAAAGTAGGTATATTTCGGACATGATACCTTTCACAGGAGGTCTGGACTGCATTATCTATACAGGTTAGCTGTAGCAGTCTCAGCTTTAGAATATCACTGCCTTAATCTCTCTAAAGAGAATCAAGTAACTGTAAATGATAATCTATCATGCTTTGGGCTGGAAGCAATGGTTAGGGAAGAGAAGAAGATGCCAGGATAGCCTCACCTTTGGGATGTTCCAAGAGAAAAGCAAATATAATCTGGGCAAGGGAAGCAAACAGGTGATAATGCTTACCCTCTGACTTTCAGGAGCTGTGTGGGTGGAGGTCAAGCGTTGGTTTGGTAGTGAGTGTGACTCTGATACTGAAGTCTGAATGCTTTCAATTTCTCTCCCATTTGATGTCAGTACAGGAACAATGATCTCATTAATGTCCATTGCACAGGGAAAGAGAAGGATTTCTATGATGGTTGCAAACAAAGACTGTCATGTAGAAAGAGAGAATGGTGTGGGGAGGGGTGCATGAAGGCATAAGAAGGAAGTTGGGATTCAGTTTTAATTTTTTATATAATAACCACCTCAACTATTCAGTCAATGATTCCATAGTATGCAGCACACTCTGTTCAGAATTCTAGAGAATTCAGGTAAAAATGACTAAAAATTACTAGGAATATGTTGGGAGTCTAGGGAGAGTGGTCAAATGCACACAGAGGCAATGTCTTGGTTCTGTGGAATGAGTATAGATTTCATAATCAGTATTTGTCAGGATAGGCTGGGTTGGGCTTTGGTAACAAACAGTGCACAAATACGAGTGACTTGACATGCAGAGGTTGACATCTTGTTCTTGCCATATATTCAGTATAGGTTTCCAGGAATTTCTGTTCATCATAGTTCACTCAGGACCCAAGGCTGATAGAAACTCCCTCTGGACACATGCTTCTGTGATCACCAGAGCAACGAGGAGGGAATGTGATAAACTGTACGCTGACTCTCAAAACTGCCACTCAGAGCTAACACATGTCATTTCTTACCTTTTATCAGCCAGAGAAAGTCACATGGTCACTACTAACTTCAAAGCAAGATAGAGAAGTACAATCTTTCTGTGGGCTTGGGAAGAGAACTAGAATATTTGTGGACAGTCCTAATTAGTGTTTACATTCATTTCTGATGACTGTGATAACATATTTCCACAAACTTGGTGGCTTAAAACAACACACATTTATTTTCTTGTATTTCTGGAGGTTAGAAATTCAAAATCAGTTTCTCTGGTTCGAAATCAAGGCATAGGCATGGCCATGCTCTCTGTAGGCTTCAAGGGAGAATCTGTTTCCTTGCCTTTTCCAGTGACTGGAGATGCATTTCTTCCATTCCTTGTGTTGTGGTCTCTTTCTCCATCTTCAAAGCCAGCTGTGTAGCATCTTGCTTCAGTCATCACATTGCTGCCTTTTTCTCTACAGTCAATTTTCTTTCTGCCTCCCTTTTAGGATACATGTGATTACAGGTAGGATGTACTTGGATAATCTCGGATAGTCTCCCCATCTCGCAATCCTTAACTTAATCACATCTGCAATGTTCATTGTGCCATATAACGTAACATTCTAAGGTTCCACGGATTAGAACCTCAATATTTTAGGTGGTCATTATTCAGACTATCAGTGTGCCATACTAGATGTGGTTCCCACATCCATCACTTCCTGGCTCTGTAACCCTAATCAAGTATAATTCTCTAATGCTCAGTTTTCTCATTTATAAAATGAAAGTTAGAAATGCCTCATGATAGTTATAAGGATTAAATACATTGTCCATGCATATGTCTTCTACAATGACTTTCAAGATTTTAAGATTTTGTTGTGATGGTAATCTGAAAGAATTTGTGTGTATGTGTGTGAGTGTGTGTGTATTCACATTTTGGATCATTTGAATAGCTACCTAGCGTTATTCATGGATTCAGTGTCTGGGTTTGCATGTTTTAGGGATCACATAAGCACCCATAATGACCTGTTACTTAGCTATTAATACTGTGCTTCTCAGACTTTATTGTGCACCAGGGAAAGCTGTAATCTTGGTAAGTAATGCAGATTCCAAGGCCCTATATTCAGAGATTCTGATGGAGAAAGTCTGGGGTCAAATGTTCGTTCTTATCACCACTGAGGCTGATTTTCATGTGGGTGCTCCATAGATCTCCTTTGGAAAAACAGTGCTGGTAAATTTGTCTGAACTTTGTCAGACAAATTACTCACTTGAATCAAATTGAGAGTTGAGCTTTTTCCACAACTGCCCTCATACACTCTACACCCACAGCTGCTTCTTCCACACAACAGAGAGAACTATTAAGTTTATAAAATTGTACAACATAAAGGAAAACAATGCCATTTACTTATATGAATCAATGTGGTCCCTGAAAATCAAGAATCTCCAACTGGACCAGGAGTGGTGGCTCACGCCTATAATCCCACTACTTTGGAAGGCTAAGGCAGGCGGATCACTTAAGCTCAGGAGTTCAAGACCAGCTTGGACAACATTACAAAACCCTGTCTCTATAAAAAAAAAAAAATACAAAAATTAGGTGGGCATGGTTGTGTGTGCTTGTAGTCCCAGCTACTTGGGAGGCTGAGGTGGGAGGATGACTTCGGTCTGGGAAGTAGAGGTTGCAGGAGCAAAGATTGTGCCACTGCACCCCAGCCTGGGCAACAGAGCCAGAGAATGGAACAGAAGACAGTATTAAATGTACTAATTAATACTTTCAGGTTTATTTGAGAGGACATTGCATTTGTAATGTAAAATAGGCTGTAATAAAAAATAATCAACCAGAGAATGTGAAATCATTCTTAGAAGTTAAAAAGGACAAAACAGAAAGGCTAAATGAATGACTGGAGACAACTGAATTAATGATCTGGAAGAGGAAGTTGCATACATCTTCTAGGACAAGAAGTAAAAAGATAAAGGGAGTGAAAATATGAAAGAAAAGTAAAAAGAATAGAGAATAAATTCAAGAAGTTTAACATATTATCCTAGCAGTTATAAAAGGAGAAATCAGGGAAAAATTTAAAATCAAATTTTTCTGAGCTGAAGGAATAATTTTTTTCATTTTGAAGGGATTCAAGCACAAAACACAGGTAATTAATTAATATTGACATCTAGACAGAACCTAGAAATATATTTTTAACATTCTAACAGTATAGATGTAAAATTTCCAAAAGCTTCTGGGCAGGCAAGGGGGAGACAAGAAGGAACCTATATACAAAGGATTGAGAAGCAGGTGGTCGTGAGTCCTCTCATCTGCCATACTGATTATAAAGAAAAATGGGACATCATCTTAAAGGTTTTAAGGGTATTGAGTCAAAGCAACGTTCAAATGGGATGGAAAAACATAGACTTTACATATCACCTACAGATCTATTTTGGAATACAAACTCAAATATGTAATTAACAAAGTGAAACAATATATAGAGAAAAGAGGTATATGAGAAATAATATTTAGAAAAAAAACTAGCACAGCATACATTTAAGTCTAAGTAATTGTTGACCCATATACTCACAAATAGATAAGATCACATGTTTGGCCACGATGAATAGGGGAGTAAGGGGGTGATAATCTCCGAAAATAATACAAAGAACATAAAATCCTGCTAAGACTTTGTCTTGGTGGGTTGGAGAATATTCATGGTGATTATTAACTCTAAATATTGTTAGAAAAATACAAGTTTCAAAATGTAGCTTAAATGTTTGATAGTAACCATTACAAATTAGTATTTATAACTTAAAAATCATTAGGGTAAATAAAAAATAGAGCAAGAAAACGTTCATTTCAACAAAAGGAGAAACAAAATAAAACAAAAATTACAAAACAAAGAACAAACAGAAACAAAATGCCTACATGATTCATTGAAATATAAATATATTGGAAAGATTTTATATCAAAATATCAGTAATTGCATTACAGATAAATGGGTAGATTTACCTTTTAAAGTATATGTTTCCTAGTTGGATGAGCATGAGGATGATGATGATGATGATAGACAACACTAAAAATAATAATAACTAGATGTTATTTAAAATAAACATACCTAAAACCAAATAACACAGAAGCATAAGTATAAAGGGATGGAAAAAATATACCAGACAAATGGCAATTATAAAAGAAATATTTCAATATTAGTATAAGGCAAAATCAAATTAAAAACAAATTGATTAGATACAATAAGGAAGACTATTATACATGCATTAAAGATATAATTCACCAAGGAGATACAATAATCATAAATGTTAGTACATCTACAAATATTATCTTAAGCAAAACCTTTTGGAAATGCATTGAGAAGGTGGCAAAATCTCTAATCAGGGATGAAAACTTTAACATACTTCTCTAATAAACCAAAGTGAACAAAAATTAAGTAAAGCTAGGAGAATTAAATAACATAATTATAAATTTGATTATAAATTTTTATATAAATGTATAATTACGCTCCTATTAGGTATGAACGTACTGGATATATATAATGATACCCAATAAATATAAAATATATATACTTTTCAGATTCCAATGAAATATTTAAAAAATTGAATAATGTATTAATATAAAGGAAAATTTCAATAAATTCTAAATCATAGCGATCACCAGTTCAAATTCTCTGACCACAGAAAAATAAAATTAGAACTTAACCAAAAAAGGAATTGCTAAAAAGTTCTCTACTTAGAAACTAAAAACTAAAAAAAGTAAATTTTCTCATTTACTTCATGAACAATAAATTGATAATATGTAATAAAGAAACATGGATGAACCT
>NW_012105886.1:1245867-1246457 GCF_000951045.1 Mandrillus leucophaeus
ATCAGTCTAGAAAGTATGGGATTCAGAACAGAATGATGGGAATCCAGAAATACATCAGATCTCAATAAATATGTCTAGGTAACCATGTATTCCCTGGAAGCAAATCATAGTCCATTTGACTACCTTTATTCTTTTAGTCTAAAAGGTACAAGAAAATCAAATCTCATTACTATCATCCCACATCTAGTTCTGTACCCCCTAAGGATGTTATTCAATTCTGAAAGCCCTTGAGAAGCTCCCCAAGGTATACGGTTTCTTGCTTTCACCACTTCCCCCGCTTATAAAGTTTTCTTATTTTGGTTCCTTGAAAAACACCATAACAGCCTTTTACTGTAAATAGTGGCTACTACCCTCAAATATACCTCTCCCAAAAGAAAAAACACAAAAGCAACTCCAGCATGAAGTATAAGGAAGAGGTGGTAGCTATTACACCGCTAGGATTCATATGGTATTATACATTTCTATGAAAATGGGAATTACACAGAATCTGCTTTGCTTTCTGACAACCTGGTTACCTTAAAGAATGTTGGGTTTCTGGTCCTTACTGCAGAGCATGGGTAGGTAGTATTTCCAGCCATGAATTTACTAGA